>NC_077227.1:601640478-601893746 GCF_027887165.1 Monodelphis domestica | reverse complement strand
GAGAGAGAGAGAGAGAAGGATTGAGAGTCAGGCATAAAGACAGAAGGTACTAGATTAAAATTCGGCCTCAAACACTTCCTAGTTGTGTGACTCTGACAAATCACTTAGTCTCCATTGGCTAGCCTTTATCACTCTTCTGTCTTGGAACCAATATACAGGACTGAGTTTAAGATAGATAGTAAGAATTAAAAAAATAAACAACTAAAGTGGGGGAAAGAATGAAAAGGAAACGAGGGATGAATATCTAAAGTGTTTGAAGAGCTGTTCTGCAAAAGGAGTATTAGATTTTCTTTGCTTGCTTGTCCCCAAAACATTGAACAATGAGTAGAAATAGTAAATAGGTAGATTTCAGATCTTTGTAACTATTGTACCTATAGGGTTGGAGATCTACTCCCACCTCAATCAATATAATCAATCAGTTAAAATATAAACTAAATATGAATAGTTCCTTAATCGATTTGAGAGGATTATATGGTTTTGGCCATTAGATAAAGAGATAATGCCATACACACACAAAAGTGATTGCTTGAAAGATTTTGACAGGCTTCTGAATCTATATAAAACATCTATATAAAAAATCTATATAAAAACATCAGTCATCAAGGAGACTTGAGTACAAATCTGGCATTACTAGCTATGTGTCTACAAGCAAGTCATTTAACCTGTGCTTGTCTCAGTTTGTTGTTGTTCCGTTGTTTCAGTCATGTCCAACTCTTGGTGGCCCCATTTGGGTTTTCTTGGCAAAGATGCTGGAGTGGTTTGCCATTTCTTTCTCCAGCGCATTTTCCAAATGAGGAAATTGAGGTAAACAGCTGACTTGATTATAAAATAGGGATTATAATAGCACCTACCTCACAGGATAATTGTGAGAATCAAAAGATATATTATATTTGTAAACATTGCTTGGCACTATTTAAATGCTTATTCCTTTCCCTCCTAACCCATTTCTACCTTGTTGACTGATAAATTAGCTATGCACTCTAAAAAAATGTCAACACCTTGAGCCCAGCTGAGAGTTACACTTAAATAGAACTTTGTGAACTTGAAAAGAGAAAAGGCTATCCAGTGACTGAGGTCATGTTCACTACATGTATGCGTTCACTACATGTATGCCTTTTTACTTTGTGTTCACTTTCCCTATGAATCTTTTGTGTATTTTGGGGAAGTGCACCACAGGTTTTGTGAGGGGTACTATTTTTATAACTAGTATTCTTGAGATGCTTTCTGAGTAAATACTTTGTTAAAAAAGATAGTTAAATTTGACTGACTACTAGAGAGAAGCCTGCTAATGGGGGCTTATGAGTGGCAATACTAGCAACCTAAACCTCTATAACATTGAGAGAATAGCAGCAGCCTTCTGGAGGCCTAGCTTTTCAATGAAAGTTAGAGTTAGTGGAGTAGACCAGAGGGGATGCTACAATTAAAAATCATTTTTTAAAAAATTAGATCTAATCAAAATGGAATGGACTTCCTTGGAAGGTAGTAGGTTCTGCAAACAAAGGCTGAGTAATCATATGTCAGATAGGATTAGGAAGGAATTTGTGTGTAGGAATGGATTGAACTTGATGACTTCTGAGATCTAGTTCCACTGTGAGATTCTGTTAATTTTGTAAATGGTGATGGGGAGTGATAGGGGTTATCAGGAGAGATAGCTTCCCATAAAGGTCAGAGGAAAAAGGGCTGAGTAGTGGTAGCTTGTAACTCCCTGGCGAGTGATACCAAGGCAGCTTTTTGCTAACCTAACATTAATAATGGAGAGATTTATTGTCTTCCCAGGGAATGCATCTAAGGTGCGATAGAGAATTTCCCAAGATTTGTCAGACCTGATGATCCTTATCTAGGTTGATGATTCAGATGAAGACAAATACAACTGCCAGGAAGAATCTAGAAAGCATTCCTAATGGTTATGATGTTGTGGGTAAAATACTGAAAACTTTAGGACAAGGTGGAGTTTTTCATCACTGATTTTGATTGAAGGCAAGTACCTTAGAAGCAAGAACAGCTCTGTTGAGGGAACAATTAGTTAATAAACTGTTATTTAAGAATAACATTTCCATTTCTAGCCCACAGCTCAAAATGCAGAGGTGATGGTATCTTAGTCAGAGATGGAATACACCTAACAAGGGCTGGAAAAAAACACACAGATGTATGGTTTTTTTTTCCCCAATATCATCAAAATGGATATAAGAAGACTAGGTGAAATACCTAGATGTCTCTATGAAAATAATCATTCTAGATGTCTACACATGTACAAAGTAAGGGTAAGAAACAAGGTAAAATACAAGTTCTATCAAAAAGAGGCAATTTGGATTGAGATTTGATGGAACACAGGGAAGCTAGGTGGTACAGTGGATAGAGTGCCAGAACTAGAGCCATAAATATTCCTTTTCTTGAGTTCAAATATGGTCTTACACATTTACTAGCTAAGTAAGTCACTTCATCCAGTTTGCCTCTGTTTCCTCATCTGTAAAATGAGCTGGAGAAAGAAATGGCAAACCACTCTAGGATCTTTGCCAAGAGAACCCCAAATGAAGTCATGAAGAGTTGGACATGATAAAAAAAATGACTAAACATTGACCCATTATTAGAATAGGGCTATGAAAGATCTAACACATAAAAGGATAGTGTGGGTGGAAAGACATTTGCTTATTAAGAAGACATACACTATGTGAGGAAATCTAGGAAATAGTTGGGGAGAAACAAGGTTGAAAATATTTGGGCAATGATCAACAAAGGCAGAAAGAATAATAGTAATAATATTTACATGGCACTTTGAAATTCACAAAGAATTTATATTTGAATATTATCTCATTTAATCCTCATAAAACTTGAGTAGTATTATGCTCATTTCATAGATGAAGAAAGTAAGTCTGAAATAGATGACAGTTTGTCCATTCCATACCTCATTCAGCTAAGTGTGTGTGACAAGGTTTGAACCCAGGTCTTTCTGACTACAAATTCAGTACTCTAAACACACCAGATTGCTTCTCAACAACAACAAAAAATGACATTAATATTGGACTAGTTGGATAGAAAGAAGAAATAAATGAGTTCAGGAAATAAAGCACAAGATTAGCATGGAGGCAGTAACAATAGGTGACTTCAATTCCTTGTATGCCCAAGCAGAAGAGCCAGTAACTAATTTCTTTCTTTCTTTCTTTCTTTCTTTCTTTCTTTCTTTCTTTCTTTCTTTCTTTCTTTCTTTCTTTCTTTCTTCCTTCCTTCCTTCCTTCCTTCCTTCCTTCCTTCCTTCCTTCCTTCCTTCCTTCCTTCCTTCCTTCCTTTCTTTCTTTCTTTCTTTCTTTCTTCCTTCCTTCCTTCCTTCCTTCCTTCCTTCCTTCCTTCCTTCCTTCCTTCCTTCCTTCCTTCCTTCCTTCCTTCCTTCCTTTCTTTCTTTCTTTCTTTCTTTCTTTCTTTCTTTCTTTCTTTCTTTCTTTCTTTCTTTCTTTCTTTCTTTCTTTCTTTCTTTCTTTCTTTCTTTCTTTCTTTCTTTCTTTCTTTCTTTCTTTCCCCTCTCACCTTCTGTTTTGGTATCAATTCTAACATAGAAGAACAATAAGGGCTAAGCAATTGAGGTTAACTGACTTGCCCAGGGTCAAATTTGAATCCAGGTCCTCCCAACCAGGTCCAGGCCTGGTACTTTATCCACTGTTCTACCTAGCTTCCCTAGTTAATAATTTCTTGACATGGTAATGATTTTATCCTTCACAAAGTCGAGGAGATAGTGAGGGAGAATTCCTATGGATCTAATATTCATGAAGGTGGAGAATTAGAGGAAGTAATTGCTGAGGAGAAAGATAGGAATTTTTGGAAAGGAGCACACAATATTAGAATTTGTGAAAGATGAAGAGAAAAGCAGAGCCTAGTGTATACTTGAGGAAAGCAGATGCCAAAGAGTTCAAAGAAAAGAAGGGTAGGAAACAAAGGCCTAAAATTCTACAACATGCATCTGACCAGATCAGAAGGAAAGGAAATTTCTCAAGGGTGGCATTCCAAAGACACTCAGAAAAATATTTCAGATGAGGTGGAAAACCTGGTGTTGTCTCAGGAAACCAATGTAGATACACAGGAGAGTTACTAACCAACTTAAATTTCAAAAAGGTACATTTAAAAGATGGGAACAAGGGCAGGAAGTTAAATATGGTTTTTTAAAGAGTGGCATGGTATTACAAGAATGGTGTCAGGAATATTGTGGCTAAGATAGGCTCTGAACTAACACTGGTAATGAATAGAAAAACAGTAAAATGGGGTTAAAAAGTCTATATTTAGGGAAATAGGATCAATGATTAGAGAATCATCTATGGTGTAAAGGATGATAATTATAGGTGACAGAAGAAAGAACTGGTCATCTCTTCTAAATTTAGAGTGCAAAATGACCTTAGAGGCCACCTAGTATAAACCCCTCATTTAACAAAAGAGGAAACTGAGGCCTGAGATATTAAGTGACTCTCCTGATGTTGAAGGGGTAGAAAATAGCAGATAAATATAGGAATATAGGTCCTTGGGGGCAGCAAGGTGGTTTAGTAGACTGAGAACCAGGCCTAGAGATGGGAGGTCCTGGGTTCAAATTTGGCCTCAGATATTTCCTAGCTGTGTGATCCTAGGCAAGTCACTTAACCCCATTTCCCAGCCCGTGCTATTCTTCTGTGTTGGATCCAATATACTAAGATGGGTGGTAAGGATGAAAAAAAAAAGGATCAAGGTTCTCTGACTCCAAATCTAGTAGTTTTTCCACTTCACCATGTTATTTGGAGATACACTTTAGGATCACTGAGAGATTATGATGAATTCGAGGGGTAGTGCAGGGATGCAAATATTCTGATTGTTTTAAAAAAATAGAGTACAGTTGAAAATTATAGGCCAGAAAGTTGAACTTTGGTTACTGGCTTAATTTATAAAGTATTATTAGAAGGACAGTTAGCATATATCTAGAAAATGAAACAAGTAAGAGTCAGTGTGGCTTTATTAAGAATAGGTCATAACAGAGCAAACTCATTTCCTTTTTTTGACAATATTAGTAGACTGGTGGATCAGGGAAATGCTGTAGTCATGGCTAACCAAGATTCAGGAAAAGATCAGGCCCAAAGAGAAGTCATTAGTGGCTAGTTGTCACCTTGGAAGGAGACCTGTAATGGTGTGACTTGGGGAACTATACTTGACCCCATCTATGGTATTTGAGACTTTGTTAATGATTTGGATAATGGCACCAATGGAATATCTATCAAATTTGAAGTGAAGAGTTAGCATGCTTAACAGCAGCCAGAATAAAAAAAAATCTAAACAGGTTAAGAGAAACCAAATCTAATAAAATGCAATTTAATAGTGATAAATACAAAGTCATATACAGGTTGAAAATATCAATTTCCCAGATAGAAGGCTTGGAGGTATGGTAACACAAAAGTTTATGTAAAAAAAAAACAATTTTAATCCAATTAACCCCCAAATACTTATTAATTGTCTACTATGTGTCTGGTACTAGTTGCTAGGGATGCAAAGAAAAAATGAAAAAACCCTTGACAAAAGGGAGATTAGATTTCAATGAAGGAAACAACACAGACAGATATACAAAATATGCACAAAACAAATACAAGGTAACCAAGTTGTGAAGAACTTTAAATGCCAGACAGAGAAGTGTCAACTATCCTAGGTGCAAGAGTTCATAACTGGGGGTCCATGGACCCCTAAGGTGTCTGTAGACACCTGGATAGGAAAAATTCTATCTTTGTAATCCTATTAATTTTATCTTGTGAGGTTAAAAACATTCTGAGAAAGGGTTCATAGACTTTAGCAGACTGCCCAAGAAATCCAGGTCACAAAGTTAAGGTCCTCAGTCCTGGAAGTAAAGGAGAAACTCTAGAGTTTATTGAAGGGAAGGGTGACATGGTTAAAACTGTACTTGAGAAAAATCACTTTGATGGTGGGAATGGAGAGACAGAGACCAACAATATGACAGCCCCAAAAGGGAATATAATATTGGGCTCAGTGGTGTTCAGGGCTAGCAAGGTCCTGTGTTCTGGTCAGACTCTATCTGAAGAACTGGGTTTGGATTGTACCACCACATTTATGGTAGGAGGTTTATAAACCCAGGAATTCCCAAGACAGGCCATTGTGAAAGGATCCCAAATAATGCCATATGAGGACTGACTGAAGAAATAAAGATGTTAAATCTCGAGTCAAGGAGACTTAGGAGAAACATAGCAGCTTTTTCAAGACCTTGAATAGCTTTCAGTTGGAAGAGGGATTTAATTTCTACTTGGATCAACTAGAAGCAAAAAGTGGAAGCTGTAGACAATTAGATTTAGGCTCAGTGTAAGGGAAATTTGACAAGAGCTGTCCAAGAATGAAATAGGCTACTCCAGGGAACAGCAGATTCTCCCTTATTTAATGGTCCCAGAGCAAAGGCAGGGATCATCACTTGTTGGGAAGATTTTAGAAGCAAGGACATAATTAACAACCCTTTCACCAGAAGTAAAGCACTTAGGCAGGGTACAGGAGTCATCCTACACATTATATAAACTATGTTTCCTAGCATGGTGCTCTTCAAACAGTAAGAGCTTAATAAATGTTTATTGAATAAATGGATGAATCAAAGACACCCTGAATGACCTCCTGAGATGAATGGGGAGGTAATGCCTTCTTGAAAACAGAGTTATAAATAGTGGCCTGGCACATCCTCCTAAGGAGTTAGTTGTAAACATTCTCCCAGATCAATCTTCCCAAGGCTTTTAGCCAAAAGAGGCTCAGTTCTAATTCCTGCCTCTTCAATCAGTTTGAAAAGATGAGCAGACCTCCGGTTTAAGACATCTTTTGCTATACCTCTGAGTGTTTCTCCTGGCAAGAGAATCCACTGCTTCATACTTTGGCCAGATCCCCAAAGTAAGGAGAGGAAAGTGAAGGAGAGGGAGGAGAGAGGGGAGGGACAGGGGACAGGGAAGTAAGGAGGGAGGGAGAGCAGGAGAGAAATAGAGACACACACACAGACAGACAGACAGACAGACAAAGAGGCAAATAGACAGAGAAAGCAAGCACTCTATCATTTTCAAAGTGCTTTACAAATATGAGGCAGCTAATTAATACAGAACATAGAATGTGGCCCTTGGAGTCAAAGAGACCTGAATTCAAATCTAGAATAAGACACTTCCTAGCTATGTGGTTGCTCTGAGCAAAACATTTAACCTCTCTTTATCTCAGTTTCCTTATCTGTAAAATGTGGATAATATAAACATTGTCCTCCCATAGTAGCTATGAGAGTCAAATGAGTTAGCATATGTAAAACTCTTTTCAAAACCTTGAAGCACCATGTAAATGCTATTACTATTAGTATGATCTCATATAATACAAAAAACAAAGTGCAGCTGTGTTATTCACATTTTAAAGATGAGACATTCTAGGTTTAGGTGTTAAGTGACTTGCCCAGGGCCACCCAACCAGGATGTATGAAGAAAGACTGAAACTCAGATCTTTCTGATTCTGTGATTCAGCACTCTTTCAACTGTGCCATCTCAAAGCCCACTTGTAAAATTATTTTTTTCATGTTGCATTTCCCCTTACCCCACCCTGCCTTGGAAGTTTCTTGAAGGCAGGGACAATATGCCAATGTTGTTTTTGGATACCCTGTGTGTTGGTCTTAGAAGGTGCTTAGTAGATTCTCACTGGTTTAGACAATGAGATCTCAAAACTGCTACTATCTACTATCTTAGACAGTAGACTTCTGATCATTTAAAAGCAAAACAAAGAAGATAGCATAAACTAAGGGAGGGAAATAGGAAAAGATGGGCAAGTGCAAATTTAGCAGAAAGCTTTTCTCTAAATCTTGTGACATTTCTAGTTATTAATCAAAGAGAAAATGTGGTTAGTACAGAGAGAGCAAAGAAAAGAAGTTTCAGTCCTGTACCCTGTGGTGTTGCCTACATCAGCCTAAATATACAACTTCCTGCATAACCAGAGTGTTAATATCCACTGAAATCTGCACTCAGAGAACTGTTATCACTCTAATCATGATCACTCACTCAGTAGGTTACTGTTTGGCCCCCGGATCCACATCATTGAAATCTGACATAATTTCTGCACTTTTCTGGCTAAGTCACTTGGGAAATTCTCCTGGGGATATCAGGAGCCTGACCTTCTGAGTTAAATGGTGAAATGACAAACTTTGGCCAGACACCACTCTCTCACTCACTCTTTGTCTGCCTGGTTTATTCTCCAAGGAGCACATTTTGCTCTCAATTTCCTACACATGACTTCCATTGAATATTTTTGATTTTCTTGTTTCTGTCAAGTCATTTCCTCTTCTGTTTCCCCATCCTATTTTCCAGAAGAGGCCACAATCAGATGCATTCTTTAGTGCTGGGCTGATAGGAAATCAAAGGCTCAACATTCTGTAAGAAGGGCTTCTCAATTGATCCTGTGTCAAACAGCCTTACTCAAAGAACTTCACAGAATTCAGCTACCTCTGCCCTGCACAGATCGCTGACCCTGTTGAAAATCTGTACTTCTGCTTTTTATAACTGGATGCTGCATTTTTTTTTAAATTCTCTGAGATCTTTGATTTTGGACCATCAAGAGGAGTGTAGAGAAGATAATGACAGGGAACAAAAATTCTCTTTATTTGGGCACTTTTGATTCTTAAAATGTGGCCATTCTTAAAAAAAAAAAAAACCCAAACACCCTTACCTTTTGTCTAAGTATTGGTTCTAAGGCAGAAGAGCAGTAAGGGCTAGGAAAATGGAGTTATGTGACTTTCCCAGGGTTACACAGTTTGGAAGTATCTTGGGCCAGATTTGAACCCAGATTCTCCCAACTCTAGGTCTGGTGCTCAATCTACTCTTCTACCTAGATGCCCTTACTGTAGTCAATCTTATAATATTACATGCTATTCTTAGGGAACTTGGATACACTTCAAACATTTAGTCTCATGGTCTGTAGTAATAGTAGGTAACTTACCTATAGTCACTGAGAAGCATCTCAGTTTCAAGACTGTCATAAATGGATACCAAGAAAAAAAAAAAGCATCATATTTAGAATTACAGGTTTATTGTTCAGTCATTTCAGCCATGGCTGGCTTTTTGTGACCCCATTTGGTATTTTCTTGGCAAAAATAATGGAGTGGTTTGCCATTTCCTTCACCAGCTCATTTGATAGATGAGGAAACTGAGGCAAACATCTGAGTGACTTCTCTGGGGTTACACAGCTAATAAGCATCTGAGGACCAATTTGAACTCAGGAAGATGAGTCTTCTTGTCTCCAGGCTGGACTCTCTATCTACTGTTCCACCTAGCTGACCAAGCATCTGAGGACTGGGCTTAAAACACAGCTGTGTGTTTCCTATATGGCCTTGGAAAATCACTCCCCTCTCTGAGACTACTCAGTTTCTTCATTTGTCAAACTTATCTCAGAGGTTCCTTCCAGCTGGCAATATTATGGAACATACAACCCTCCTCACAAGATTGCTGTGAGAAGTCAATGAGATGATGATGATAAATGACTCTTTGATATACAGTATAAATGTCAGTTGTTTCTACAGTTAGATCCCCAAATCTCAGGCCTACACGAAGACCCAAGCAAAAACCGTAAAGTAGGTAAAGTTTGTTTTTTACTTTCTCACTTCCATTTCTTCTAGGAACCTCTTTCTACTTTTCTGACATATCATCCCTCAACTACAGCTCAGGAAAGTGAAGAGCTTAGCCCAAATCATATAATTGTTAGTGACAATGTGGTACAGATTGGTATCTAGGCAACTGGTCCAATACTTTTTCTACTCTGGAACCCTTTAATGATATTAATAATAATTAATAACACTGATGACTACTAGCATTTACATAGAAATTATCATGTTCTAAGCACTTTACAAATATTATCTCATTAATCCTCACAACAGCCAAGGGAAGTTGGTGCCATTATTATCCCTATTTGACAGATGAGGAAACTGAGGCAAACACATTAAGTGACTTGCCCAGGGTCATACAGCTAACTGGATTTGAAAAACAAGTCTTTTTGACTCGAGACTCAATGGTCTTTCTGCTGAGCCCCCTCAGATTTCAGGTACCATGACAATGATCTTATGGGGTTAAGCAGATCTTTCCATTACTTCTCAACTTAGGGCTGGCTCACTGACCCACCTCTGTGCATGATGGGCCCTGTAGGACAGCCCTTTGCAGCATTGGAACCAACAAACCTTAAACACACTAGTAGAAATCATGGATCATTCTGGACCCTTCCTTTTTCCTTCATATTTCAACAATTTGTCTTGTCTTCTACCCTACCTTTATACAACCTCTCAAAACTTTCCCTTATTCTTCCTTCACATGCTCATTATCCTAACTCAAGTCCCATCATGTCTCCTCTGGATCATTGCCATAGCCTCCTAACTCTTCTTACTGTAGGGACATCCACGCACTACCTAGATAGATATTACCAAAGCACAAGTTTGACTGCTTCACTCCTCTACTCAAGAAAATTTGTTCTAAAACAACTTCCCACGAGAACCTGATTCCAAATCTCTTAGTATCTCCTTTACTCTGAACAAAACTAGTTTTTTAATATTTATTTTTATTTACTTATTTAACTTATTTATTAATTTACAAATTAATTAATTTATTTACTATATTTAACTTATTTACTAATTATTATTGGTTCATTTTTATATGTATTGGCTTCCACCTCCCTCCCCCCAAAGAGAATATAAGCTTCTTGAAGGCAGGGATTGTTTCATTTATTATCTTCGTATCCCTCATGCACAAAATACTGCCTGGAACACAGGAAGTCCCAAATAAAGACTATTAAAGGTTCAGAGACTTCTATATCTAAAAACCACAAAGGCCCTTTAGTCTAACCATATCATTTTACAGTCAAGGAGACTGAGGCCCAGGGAATTAGATGACATGCCAAAGGTCATGTAGATATTAAGAATCAAAGACAGGAAAATAATGATTTTGAGAGATGCAGATGAGGACACCGTGAGGGAACTGGGCAACTGAGGCAGAGGGGAACTGACTCCGGAGACAAATTTTGCCTCCTTTATCATGTGAACCTTAAGATAGAACTATTGAAAGCCCTTGTTTGACTGCTTTAAGGTTGAAGCTTGAAGATACAGTTAGTATTTCAGCAGACCCAGCAAGTTGCCATGAAGTTCTTTGTCATGGGAGAGTAAGCATGATGGGGTGGGGCAAGAGAGGCCTTTGTAATTAACTGTTTGGGAGCAGGTTTAGTGTTATAAAGGACCTGCCACCTACACAGAGGGAGAAAAAAGAAAGAGCAGTTAGAATGGAGGAGTGGGGGAAAACCCAAAGTTCCCACCTGACCTATACAACCTATAGCTCCCTGCTGCCTTCGAAGCCTGGAGAGTCCCCTCAACAAACAGCCTGTTTAGATGGCTTGGTTACCATGGCAACTATCCATTGAAACCAGGAGAGCAGAGGCCCCCAGTACTTGTGTGCTCCACCTTCTCCAAAACACAAAACCTAACAAAAGAGACCGTGAGACAATCGTAGACAGTCTGCATTGGGGGCCAGTGGTACCTCACAAAATGGCTCAATTACTGGTCCCTAGAGCAGGGTGATATTCCTAGAGCAAGTGTGGGGAAGAGGAGAACTGTGGGAGAAGTCAAGCAGAAATAATCTTTGTGACAATGACAATTTAAAGAACACTAGACAACCAGCTTGCTCGGGTGTTTTTAAGCCTCTTGAGCGGGGGAGGAAAATCAATGGAGCGGTCATGTGGAAAATTCCCTCTCTTCTCTTCAATGGCCATCCATTCCCATGCTAGGGTGAAGTCATCTTGTAGGGAAAGCCCAGAATTCCTTGCAAGTTATGTTTACATCAAGATAGGGGAAGCATATGCTTCTAGAAGGAGCATGGACTTTGGGAGTTGAGAGGACAACATTCAACTCCCAGGTTAATCCAGAAGTTTGTGAGGGTTCTTTTCCAGTAACCATGTAATGCAAAGGAAGGATTCTAGATGGAGAGACTGCCATCATAAAGGAAAAGTGAGAGAGAATGAAGAAAGGTCCCTCCCACAAAATTTACTTCCATTTCTTCTGGTGAAAATAGAGAAGCAGGTACTCAAAATTCCTGAGTAGTAATTGGGACATCTAGTACTAGCACATCACCTAATTCCTTTTGCCTCAGTTCCTCATCTTTAAAATGAACTACAGAAGGAAATGGCAAATCCTGCCATATTTGCCAAGAAAACCCCAAATGGGGTCACGAAGAGTCAGATATGTTTGAAAAACAACAAACCACAAATCAGGTATTAAAGCATTGCTAATGAAATATTTCAGGCACATTAGATAGCTGGGCTATGTCCATGCTAGGGCAGTCTAACTGGGAAATAGTTCTCCTAATGCGGGCCCCCCAAGCAGCTGGCAAACTGTACCCCCTCCAGCCCAACAGGCTTCCTGCACGTGTCAGCTGGTTAGACAGTAGGTATTGAAACTGTTCTACTTATTTCCTCAGACCAAATTATCATCTACATATCTTGCCACCCACCTCCTCCTGTGCTTCCCCAAGCAAACAATGTGAAGATTTCTTTCTGGAGGGAGTTCACCAGTGTGAATCTACTACCAAAGTGTTTATCATTTGGAAAGCAAACATACCAGACTGTAGAAAACTATTCTGCTTGGGGGGGAGGGGGGAGAAGGAATTTCCTATATCTAGCATGGATTATGATAACATAACTATTTTTCTATAATAAACTAAAACAAATTATAAAGTTCTACATGGAGCAAGGTCAGTTTTTTTTTTTTTATCCCATGTGACACCATAAGAGGCTGTTACTGGGTTGGGGTGTGGTAGGTGACACAGACTAAAGCTTCAGTTTCAGGGGTAACCAGGGTCTGGTGTGGAAACAGAAGGCAGCAGGGTGCAGAAAGAGACCTGACTGTGAGTTGGAGATTGTTGTTGTTCAGGCATTTCAGTTCTCATTTTGGATTTTCTTGGCAAAGATACTGGGCTGATTTGCCATCTCTCTCTCCAGCTCAGATGGGGAAACTGAGGCAAACAGGCTCATACAGCTGGTATATGAGGCAAGATTTAACTCATGAAGATGAGTCTTTCCAATTCCAAGCCCAGTACTTTTCCCCCTGTGTCAATAAGCAGGAAGACCTGGATTCAGATCTTGCTTCTGATTCTTATTACTTATGTGACCTTGAGCAGGTAACTAAACCTCCTTGGCCTTAGTGCCTTTAATTGTAAAATGAAGGAATTGGACTAGATTTCCCTCCAAGATCCCTTCTGGATTTAATTTATGATTCAGTGATCCCATCCTAGGGAACTAAGAGTGGCAGTCTAGACCAGTAGAGAGAAGGTTGGCTCTGGAGGTAGAGAACCTGGTTCCAAATCTCACCTTTGATGCTTGCTTCCTGTGTGACCTTGAGAAAAATCATTTAACTCCCATCTGTTTCCTCCTCTGCAAAAAAGAGGGGGTTGGATGAGATGGCCTCTAAGGGTCCTTCAGCACCAAATCTATTTATAATGCTATGGCCTTCCAGTTTTACATTATTTATCATGGTGGGGGGGAGGAGTGGAATGGGGCAGAAGAAGAGGAAGAATTAACAGTAGTTAATAGATATTCCAAAAGAAGGGATGAATTTGAAAATGCCATATTTTGCCTCAAAGACGATTGCAGGATATTTTTTCTTTCCTAATTATGTTTTGTCTCATATTAAAGTGAGTTTTTATTCCTAGGACAGACACCAACTAAAGTTTGGATGAAATAACCTGGATGTAGTTGAGTAATGGGAGGAAGCCATCCTGGGATGATAAGATTTTCTATGGATGATCCACAAAGTGAAGTCCATATCTACAGAGTACCAAAGGGTTGACTGATAGAGATTAAATATGGTCTCTGTTGACACTTTGTTTACATTTTCTTTCTTAATACCACCTTAATACCTCCAAAATGGACTGAGTTCAGCTAAGCTGTATAATGGAGAAAATGGTGGGTCTGAGTTCGGAAGATTCACCTTCCTGAGTTCAAATCTGGCCTCAAACTCTTACTAGTTGTGTGACTCTGGACAAGTCACTTAACCCAATTTGCCTCAGTTCCCTCATCTGTAAAATGAGTTGGAGAAGGATGTCAAACCATCCCAGTTTGCCAAGAAAACCCCAAATGTGTTCATAAAGAGTTAGATATGACTAAAATGACTAAGCAAAATCAAAGTGGGATGGGTTACTCTAGTAGGTAGTAGGTTCTTTCTCATTAGACCCTCCTTTTCACCTACATGTTTAGATCTTTATATTCTAAAGCAGGGTTTTGTGGGACCTGGAACCTATGAATTTCTTTTAAAAAACATTTGGGTAAGAATATTTCAATATAATTGGTTTTCTTTGTCATAATATGCATTCTGCTTTAAACATTTAAAACATTATTCTAAGAAAAGATCTTTGGGTTTCACCAGACTGTCAAAAGGGCTAGGATACACCGAAAAGTCAAGAAGTCCCATAAGGTCCATAAGATGACCACTGAGGCAGAAAGAATTCCTGGCCCTGAGGAGATGGCCTCTGAGAGCCCTCCTAACTGAGATTCTACAATTCTGTCCAAAACTGTCCCTCTCAATTCTCCCCATCTCTGTCTTCCCTGTTACTGTCAAGGGGGCCACAATCTACCATTTCCCAGGCTTAGAGCCCACATGTTAGTCTTAACTCCTCACTCTCTCCTATTCCCTATATCTAATCTGTTGTGAAGACTTGTTGATGACACCCCATCTTTCCTCTGCCACTGCCACTACCTGGGCTAGACCCTCTTCACCTCATGCCTGGTCTACTGAAATGCGCTGCTGGCTGGTCTCCTTGTCTCAAGGGGTTCACTTGGGTCCTACGCTCAGCTGCCAAAGTGATTGCCCGTCTGACCATGTCACACACATTCTCACATAGACACTCATACATACCCATACACACACATGCTCTTACACACACATTCTCACACTCATACACACATTCATACACATGTTCACATATACTTATATGCACTCACACACACTCAAACACATGCTCTCATACACTCACACACTCTCTCATATACTCATACACATGTATATAAACTCATATATACTCACTCATAACTCACAATCATACACACATATGTTCACACACATTCATACTCTCATATACACATTCACATATACTCAAACACATGCTTTCACATACACACACTCACACTTACCCATGTATATATATACACACACACATACTCATGCTCACACACACATTCATACTCACTCTCATACACACACTTACATACACACACCCCTTATTCAATCAATCAACTCGTAAATCTCCTTATTATCTTCAGGACCAAATACAAAGTCCTCTGTCTGGCATTCAAACACTTTCATATCCCACCTCTCTCCACCACCTACTCTTCAATGTGGTGACACTGGCATCCTTTTTCTCCTTCCCTAAGAGAGCCTGTCTCCCTTCTTCAGGCGTTTCCTTTCCCTCATCTCTACCTCCTGGCTTCCCTAGTTTCCTACATGTCCCAACTAAAATGCCATCTTCTAGAGGAAGCCTTTCCCAATCTCCCTTCATATTAGTGCCTTTGCTATGGAGAATCTCCAATTCATCCCAAACACAGCTTGTCCATATACTCTGCATTGTTTCCCCCATTTGACCATGGGTTCATTAGGAACTCTTTTGCCTTTCATTTTTTTTAGTCTTTAATTATCTCCCCAGGACTTAGCAGAGTGCCTGGCAGATGTAGGTGCTTAATACATGCTTATGGACTTGATGATATTTGTAAAGTGCTTTGAAAACCTTTAAAGGCTATTAAATGTTAACCCTTCATTAACCAAGTTGCCAGCATGGAGTCAATTTGGAATAGTTTAAAACAGTGACGGTGAACCTTTTAGAAATCAAGTGCCCAAATTGCAATCCTCACACGGCATTTGAGCCTCCCCCTTACCCCAGACAGAGGAGGGAGGATGCACTCCCATTGGGCTGCTGGGCAGAGGGGAGAGTGAAGTGAGAAATGTTCTCAGGCTATGTGGAGAGTAGGAGAGGAGCAGCCTCCTCCGGCAGAGGTGCCATAGGTTCACCAACAGAGGTCTAAAGAATCAACAAGCTGAGACTCATTTAGGGTTAAAGAACTGGAGTTCAAAAGAGGCTTCAAGATCTAGCTTAAGCTCTTCCTTTTGCAGATTCTGAAACTGAGATCCAGGGAGGGGTAGTTATTTGTCCAAGGTCATAAAGTTAATTAATGGTTAGAATCCCATTTCCATGTTCCCAGCACAGTGATCCCCTCTTCTTTCAAGAGGCTGCCTCTCACGTAACCATGATGACTGATAGACAAAAATACAAAAGGAAAGATTAGGCAAGGCTTCTCTCTCTTTTGGTACTTGAAGGGTCGTCTGTGGTTAGGAGTCTGTCCTTAGGTCTGTATCTGTGGTTAGCTACAGCCTATGTTAGAGAATCTATCAAAACAACTTCTGTATTGTCTTTCCAATGATCACATTGCTATTTTGCCACAGGCTCTTGCCACATTTAAGTTGATTACAAATGTATTAAGCTCTTAGATAGGGAGAACAGTGCACAATTCCCTCTTTATAGTAAAGGTCAACAAGATTAATATATGATGAGGCAGCTAGGTAACTCAGTGGATAGAGAGCCAGACAAGAGATCCTGGGTTCAAATTTGACCTCAGACACTTCCTAGCTGTGTGAACCTGGGAAAGTCACTTAATTCTAGTTGCCTGACCCTTATCCTTCTGCCTGAATGTTGTTACTAAAACAGAAAATAGGGGTTCATAAAAAAGGAACTATAAAAATATCAGGTCTAATTATTTCTCTTTTCCTCTTTAAAAAATGTCTTTCTTGCTCACTCCTTAGAATTTATAGGAACACACATTCAAATTGCTTAATTCCTAAGGTGCCATCACTTAGGACTTGAGGGTTGACAGACTCCTGCTTCAATTCATACATGGTGATGTAGAGGAGGCCACAGGTAGAGTGTAGGGCTTTGCAAGGCCAATTCATCTAACTCTTCTTAGCTTCTGCTTTCTTATCTATAAAATTGTTGTGAGGCTCAAATTAGATACTCTATGAAGAGCACTTTACAGACACATTTCTATCTATAAATACATTTTCATAATAGTGGTTATAGTCCCAGACTTTTGGGGTGAGAATACTGTTGAGAATAAAGATAAAACTGAGAGTAAAGATCATTGACTGTGACTTGCAATTGTACATATTACAGTTAAATTACTCTGAAGTTGCTCCAGGCTTTTTTACTTTACGAAAAGGTATAAACTAATCAGGATTGTAGAAGGAAGGAATAAATTTTGTTGAAATAACAGTTATAATTTTTTTTAAGTTCAGGAACCCAGGTTAAGAATCCCTGAACTAGAGGAAAGAAAAAGTTTTGCCCCACATATTGAAAGAGCAACTCAGAAATGGGTCATAGGATCTTAGAACTAGAAAGCCTCTTAGGGGATCCTGTCAGACTTTATTTTTACCAATGAGAAATCTATTGCCCTGAGAAGTGAGATAACGTATAACAGACAAAGGGCCAAGTAGGGAATCCTTTTAACTTTCAGCAAGGTTGGGTGGCTTCTTTGCTAAATAAAGAGGACTCTGCTTAGGATGTGCATCTTTGGATTCTAAGTGGATTCTATTTGATGAAAGAATGGCCAACCCAGAATGGTCTTCTGTTAAATAGGGCCAATTTTCAGAAATGAAAATTGTCCTGGCCTGTGCCTTTTTGCTTCAGAATCATCACTGCATTCTTAAAGGAGAGGTATAGCATTATGAACATTTCTAGGTATGGTATATGTTAAATGTTAAAAGTTTTTAAATGGACAGATCCCAAATACCTTATCTTGAGGAAAATTACTTAAAACCCACTTATAGTGACATCCCATTAAAAAAAATTAAATGTTTTAGTTTTCTACAGTAACAGGAAGCATAGTCTAATTAATGTTTGGGACTAGGAATTTAGCTCCTGGTGTGATGGCTAGAGAAGGGGTTTCCCTAATAGTATAGTGTTAGAACTGTTAGAACTGTCAGCAGTTAAATGTTTAAGCCCCAAGTTAAGGGCAGATATCTGGACTCAGAGATGCTGAATGTGTCAGCTATTGGTGGTAAAGAATGAATATTATGTATGTGTGTGTGCTTTTGCTAGAAACTATTTTAAAAGATTTAATAGATTCTATCTTAATGGAAACTATTTTAATAAATTTAATAGCTTTTAGTTATTTGATATTTTCATCTACATTCCTATAAAAACTTCTTTTTGTTCTCTGTGCTTGGGCAAACTGTTTAAAGACATAGTTTTGAGAGGATTCTCCAGTGGTTCCAGCTTTTGCAGCTATTAAGCCACCATCTTGGCTCCACCCTCTAAAGGCATAATTTTAATTAACTCATTCATGTTGTTCAACAAACAATTCTATATTTTGGATTTAGCCTTGCATGCACCTAGATATTAGTAACAGTAAACCTTTGCTCTCTTTTTTTTTAACTGGAAGAAATAAAAAGACAACAATTGCAATTGAGAATAAAGTTATCCTTTCCCTCAGCAGCATGAACCTTTTGACACTGGGATGTATTTCCATTGGTAATATGTGCCATATAATTTGTATTGGCAATTCATTGTAGACACAAAAGTGAGGATGAGGGACACTCTGAAACCCTTGCCTTAATTAAAAAGCATAGTGAGAGCCATAAAACACGGCCAGCTCTCATAAATCTACTAAAAAAAAAAGTCAAGACACTGTCAGGTTAGTTTAAATAGAACCAAGAGCAATCTCTTGAGAGTTAAACAAATTCCCTGCTAGTATTTGACACCCACTTTCCTGTCACTCTCATGAACTCCACAGGCAGCAGTTGTGCTCATTAACCAGCAACCCTCCTACTCGTCGATGACAAGTTTATCCCCACAGAGTGTAAAAATTCAGAGATGATAAATTTACTCCCTCTTGTAAAATGAAACTATCCTTAGAGCAATAAAAATGCTAGGAGGCTATAAGGAAATAAGCACTTTATCTGATAACCTACCTTCATTAACAAAGTCTGGTCCTCCCGAACCGGGCAGCTCCCCACCGCTAAAGAAAACTGCTCTAAAGTAACTGAAAAAGAAGAAATGAAAATGGTGAACTAGGTTATGTTTCTGAAAGTTTTCATTTCTGTGGATGAGTGGAGCATTTATGTTGTAAAATACAGCAAATGCCATCTTGCACTTTCTTTGGGTTTCTTTATAAAAATAACAATACAGCAATGCACACACTTTGAGGGCACTTTTATCTTTTTATCCCTGGTATTTTACAAGCTGTTGAGGTTCATTCATTTAGTCATTTCTGATTCTTCATGACCCATGGACTATAATTCAAGGAGTTTTCTTAGCAAGGCTACTATAGTGGTATTTCCATTCCTTTTCAGTGGGTCCTTTTTGTTCAGGCAATTGGAGGCTAATTGACTTGTCCAGGGTCACACAACCAGAAAGTATCTGAGGCCAGATTTGAACTCAGGTCTTTTCAATTCCAGATTTGGTATTCTAGTCACTGAACCACTTAGCTGTCTCCTAGGCATATGGAGGTTAAGTGACTTGCCCAAGGTCACACAACTAGGAGGTATCTAAGGCTGGATTTGAATTCAAGACTTCCTGACTTGACGCCCAGTGCTCTTACCCACTGAGTCACAGCTGTCTCTGCCCATTTTACTCATAGGAGGCATTTAATAAATACTTGTCAAACATTAGTGAAGGAATGAAAAAAATCCCCTTGTAAAGCATGTGGTAGAATTTAAATATGGTTATATTGTACTTTGGGGTCAAATCTTGCCTCTCATGTCCATAGGGATAGAGCATATCCTCTATATGGAGGACAGAGTTAGTGTCTCACACTAACACAAGTTTATGAAACTGGCCTATAAACTACCAGTAGTATTAACATGTAGGTTTACTCTATCACAAAGTTTACCAGGTTTTTCAGATAACAAATTCATCTAAAGATCCTTTCCTGCTAGTATGGTAATAGCTTCTGATGTGGTTTTTCAGTGAAGATCATAATAACTCACATCTATATAGTGCCTTAAGATTTCTGAAATGCCTTTATCTATATTCTTTCATTTGATCCTCCAAGAAGTAGGTGCTTTAATTTCCTTAATTTTACAAATAATGTTTGGAGAGGTTATAGCCAAGGTCATGATGTTAGTATATACCTGAAGCAGGATTTGAACCTAGGTCTTCCTGACTTTAAGGTCAGTGCCTTAGACATTACTCTGCTCTGCCTTCCTTCATGTGAATTCTGTTGTCTCAAAATACTTGCAAATCATGTACAAGAATATTCATAGCTGCGCTCTTTGTGGTGGCAAAAAATTGAAAATGAGGGGATGCCCTTCAATTGGGGAATGGCTGAGCAAATTGTGGTATCTGTTGGTGATGGAGTACTATTGTGCTAAAAGGAATAATAAAGTGGAGGAATTCCATGGAGACTGGAACGACCTCCAGGAAGTGATGCAGAGCGAGAGGAGCAGAACCAGGAGAACATTGTACACAGAGACTGATACACTATGGTACAATTGAATGAAATGGACTTCTCTACTAGCAGTAATGCAATGATACAGAACTATTTGGAGGGACAAAGAGAAAGAACACTATCTACATTCAGAGCAAGAACTGTGGGAAAAGAAACACAGAAGAAAAACAACTCCTTGATCACATGGGTTGATGGAGATATGACTGGGGATGTAGACTCTAAAAGGTCAGCCTAGTGCAAATATTAATAATATTGAAATAGGTTCTGACCAATGACACATGTTAAACCCAATGGAATTTTACATCAGATACATGAGGGGGGAGGGGAAGGAAAGAACATGAGTCTTGAAACCATGGAAAAATATTCTAAATCATCTAATTAAATAAAATTTTCAAAAAAAAATATTTGCAAGTCAGTCCTTTCCAATGACACACACTATCTAAAATGAAGGATGTCATTCTTTTAAAAAATAAACTAGGAAAAGTTAAGAAATATGAATTATTTAAAACACATTTCATTCATTTAGCTTCTCTCCACTGAATCTGTTTAGGTCTTGGCACAAGTCGTGTCATGGCCTTGGTGCTTCGGCGCTTAGAGAGTGACAAGAGGCCTAGAGCCTTATCAGCTTCCTAACTGTGGCAAAGCTTCAGGTTGCAGATCATCTCTTCCCAGCTTCCTCCCCTCCATCCCCTCCCTTCTCCCCATGGAGACCCAGCTGGGAATCAGAGTCCTTCTGCCTATCTAGAGAAACACTTAGATCACAGTCTTTCATGGCATTCAGAGAACCAGATGTGCCTGCCATTGAGCACAGTGCAGGTGGACTTCTAGGCAAGATGTCCTGACCAACTGTAATTCATAGCTGTGCATTCAGTTATGATGATGTCCTGGAGGCTCCCACACCAATGACTCTGCCTTTATCAGACATGTGCTGTAAGGTTCTACAGGAGAAGCCCATCATCCCAGATCAGAAGTACCAACAGCTTTCCAAGGTTGAGGATGGAGAAACTAGTTTGTCCTCTTCTTCCATAACTCCCTCAGCTTCCAGTGACCAAATGCACAAGGTCCCAGTGGTGAAGGCCAAAGCTAGGCATGCCATCATGAACTCTCTAATGACAAAACAGACACAAGAGAACATCCAATGCTTTGAACAGCAAGCAGGGCTGAGAGACTCAGGATATACTCTCCATAAAGGCCTCACCACAGAAGAAGGCAAATACCATCATGTGGCAGAGGCAGTCCATAAACTGAAGTTGCAAAATGGAGAAATACCAAAAGATGATAGACTATTTGGGGCCAGTCCACTTCAAGTAACATCTCCATTCTTCTCCCAGGCAAAAGCTCACAGGTTGGTTTGCTCATGGATCTTCTAATTCTTTGCCAAGCCTAGACATCAGCAGGATGGACTCTGGAAATGGAAATTGAGATAAACCCTCATCTGAAAAATGGAGCTTTGATAAATAGTTGTCCAGTCTTTGCCTGAAGACCTCCAATGAGGAAGACTATTCAGTCTCTCAAGGTGACTCATTCAGAAATCTGATTTAGGTTTTAGGATCCAGTCCTATAGAGGTACTTGGAAACCGTCACCAGTGGACATCATTGGGGCTCAGGCTACTGGAATTGCAGATGACCCAGCAGCCTTCAAGCCACCTAAGATGGACCAAAAGTAATGGAAGGAAAGAAACCAGCTCCATGGCATAACCTCAAACCAAGAGACATGAATGTGTTGATTCCCACAGGGTTCTAAAGCTCCTTTTCACATGAGCAAAGTTGCTTTTCCTGTTGACCCACAGTTATGTAGAGAGGGTATTGTAGACAGACTTTTCCTTCTTCCCATCCACCTTGCACTTGACATAGGAAAGATGTCATCTATTTACAATTCTGCTGATGAAGACAGTATTCCTGGGGAGGTAGTGATTGTTTCTTTAAATATCTGTAGCAAAGCTTGACTAATACTAGAAGACTTATTTTGTAATGACCCAGAGTTGATCTGAATAACTTCTCACAGTACAGTCAACCACCTCCAGCTATGGATCTACAGAACTAGGCTATAAGGGATAAGAGGAATAATTAAAATCTGGTAGACTTTATTCTGCATGTTTATCCAAGATGAAAATAAAGTAAAATACATTTCAATTGATCATGAAATTTCCACAGATACTCCTCTAGTTGAAAAATTTCACAAAATCTTAGCATTAGAAGGGACTTCCAAGTTCAACTACTCCAATGTGCACCCAAGCAATAACTCAGTCTAAAAAACCCTTGATAAATAGTTGTCCAGTCTTTGCCTGAAGACCTCCAATGAGGAAGACAACTCAGTCTCTCAAGGTGACTCATTCCATTTTTCAAAAGCTATAACTGCTAGGAAGATTTTCCTTAAATTGAACCAAAATCTGCCTCTTTGCAACTTCTCCCTTTTGATTACATTTGATTCTATCCTTCAAAGCCAGGAAGAACAAGTCTAATCTCTCTCACAGCAGTCCTTCAAATTCTGAAGACAATGATCATGTTGCCCTTACACCATCTCCTTAACTCTTGTCTTTTCTAAGGTAGACACTTCCAGTTCCCGAAATTATCCTCCTATGGGATGATCTCAAGACCACTGATCTTGCTGCTGTAGTTTTCTGAACAAGTTCTCATCTGTCAATGTTCTTCCTAAACTCTGGTAACCAGAAATAAACATGGTACAAATACGTGCTCTAAAGCATAACACTAAAGGACCATCACCTTCCTTATGATGTGATCCTTTTCATAATTCAGCCAAAGATTGTTTTATCTTTTTTGTCTGCCACATCACACTATTGACTCATATGGAGCTTGCAGGCCACCCAAAACCACAATCTTTTGCATCTGACCTTTTGTCTAGCTGTACCTCCCCCACCCTTTATTTCTGCAGTTGAATTTGAAAACCTTGTGAGGTTGTTGTCCTTTAAAAACAAAAATTAATGGACTAGTCTGCATTCATTTTGTTGTAGTAAGACATCTGACTAATACATGATAGTGGTAATGATTTTCTGGAAAACAAAAATAACAACAAAAAAGCCAGTCCTAACTTCTTAGTAAGAGATTTTCACGGGAATTACTAATTCAGGGAAAATAAAAACATTTGTTAAGCACTTATTTCCAGGCTTTGGAGGCACTGTGCTAGACTGTGGTTAAGACAACAGTCCCTGTGCTTCCTTCTTCATTCACAATAGAGGGATAAAATGTACACCTATTAATGGCTTTTCATTCCTGAACGCCATTTCTAAGCAGTGAATCACCAAAACTAATTACTCAGAGCAAATGCTCTGTTTCTGTTTCAGGAGTGCTGTTGCAAACTATGTCTAACACTATATTTTCTTATTCTGAGACTCAATTATCAGAGGTCTAGAAAGCCTGGACTGACTAAACACCAAAGAGTTGCTTCCAAAATAAATTTTAAAATGATGTCCTTAATGATGCATTGGAAAAGAAGCATTAAAGAAGGCTCGGGGGCAAAGATATACAGCATATGTTAAAAGAAGATCAGAAAGTAGGAGAAGTTAAGAGTTCCTTCTTGCCTCTTTACCAATGTGGGGACACCATTAAGAGATAAGAGGGTTCTGGCAATTCCCATGAGAGTGAGAGTAGCAAGAGTTGAAAACAAACAAACAAAGCAGTGTACGCCTCGTCCTTTACTTAAAAATATGGTTGTTTGTATAACATCAATGAAGCCATGATCTTGTTTAACTGGGCATTGCCTCTACGGTAAAGATTGCAAATTTAATACGCTTCCTATTCTGTGTGATTCTTATTCATGCCCTTCCATAATTCCTCTTACATAAGTTACCTAACACACAGGGTGCCTTCTTTTAGGTCAGGGTTCTTTACCTTTTTTGTGTGTGCCATGGGTCTTTTTAGCAATCTGGTGAAGTTTATAGGACTCGTCTCAGAATCTTGTTTTTAAATGTACAAAATAAAATAAATAAGATCCCCAAAGTAATCGATTATATTGAAATGTGGTTATCAAAAACATGTTTTTAAGTTCAAAAACCCCAGGTTAAAAAGCCCTACTCTAGGTCTTTGAATGTTCTATGATTCTGTGTATAGCACTTAGGCTATCCATCCTTGACTTTCACTAGATGTCTGACTGACCCTCTTTTCCGATAGCACATTTCCTGGGTTATATCTTTTATGTCACTTCTTAAAGACGTCATTGGTAATGTGCTTCAGCCTGTTTACTCTTACCAGGCATGTCTCACTGCCCTTTTGGTCACTCACCATTTTGATTGGATAGGAAGCCTATTGAATGAGAACATATATCTTGGACAGGCAAAGCGGATGGATCAAAAGCTAGGTTCAGAATTCAAAAGGAGGAAGAGGGAATTGAATAGGAGGAAGAGGGCACACTAGATTGCAATTGGAAAATTGCACAGTACGTACTTTTGACAATCCCAAGTTGCCCCTTCACATAAAAGTACATCTTTTTTAACACCAATATTCCTTTGGTGATGCTACTTAATTATGTAGCAAGGGGTCTCTTGTAATAAGGTAGTATAAACAAAGTAAATAAACCAATATACAACTTTCCCGCATTCATAACTACTCACATTTCTAGAATTTTACAAATCACTAGTGCTTTCTTTCTAAAAGCTCACTGAATTAGGTAAGACAAGTGTTATCATCTTCATTTTTACAGGTGAGAAAATTAAGGCAAAACCACCGAATCTCATTTTCATTGATGTTTCCAGTTCATCGTATTCTATGGTAAACAAATCTGTTCAATTGCTTTGAAAATTCCCCCATTTGAGAAAGAAGCAATTGGGGTGGGGGGGCTGTAATTCCTAGGGAAAATTACCACCTAGTAAATATTCAGGCCTGGAGATTTAGACCCAGAGCGATTGGGTCCAAGTACTCCCAGTCATCCCCAAACCTAAATGGGGTTGATCCTTAACTATTGGCATTCAGACTAGCTTCAGTCACACATGAAACAGCTTTTTATCTTCAGCATCAATACTGTCTTTCATTCTGCATTTGTCACATGTATCATAGGATTAAAGCTGGAAGAGGCCTTAGGGCTCAGCGCTATCTTTTTGTATGTGAGGCAACTAAGTCTCAAGGAGATATAATAAATTGGCTAAGGTCACATTAATAATGACATCACTGTAATTCAAACTCAGGCTTTGGGCTTTAAATCAATATGCTTTCTGCTGCTGCATAATGCCTCTTCTTACTTTTATGCCTCTGTTATATGGGACACACTATCCCAAATGCATCAAATAGAACCCTCCATCTGATGTGACAAACTATTTTATAGTTCATCCTCCATATGATAAATCAAATCCTTTCAAATTCCACTCTAAGCCCTCTTTTTCCTTGAAGACGATGAAAACAGCCTCACACTTATTTTACATGGGTCCATCAAGTCTCAAGCACTGCAGCATCCCTCCATATGAGAATATTACAGCAAATATTTAACTAAGGCTAAGCTTAGCTAGATAATTGGGCAGCCAATGAGAATTTATTAAGTGACTATGATTATTTATAACAGCTTATTGTGATGGCAAAGAACTGGAAACTGAAGGGATATTCTTCAATTAGGAAAAGGCTGAAGAAGTTATGATATTTGATTCTAATGGGATATTCTTAGGCTGTAAGAAACGATGAACAAGATGATTGCAAAAACCCTGGAAAAATATGAAGTGATGCAAACTGAAATAAGCAGAAACAAGAACATTGTACAAAGTAATGGCAATAACGTACAATGATCAACTGTGAATGACTTAACTATATAGCATCAGCAATGCAAGGATCCAAGACAACTCCAAGAGACTCATGATGAAAAAGGCTTATCCATCCACTGCCATTGAAGAACTAATGGATTCTGAATGTAGATTGAAGCATGCCATCCTTCACTTTATTTCCTTAATTAATTTTTCTCTAGTATAAGCAGTATTTGCCTTCTTTCACAACATGAAAAACTTGGAAATATATATTGCATGACAGCACATGTACACTCTATATCATATCTGCTGACTCAGAGAGGGTGAGGGATGGGAGGGAGGGAGAGAATATGAAGCACAAAATATCAGAAAATGATTATTAAAATTGTGTCTACATGCAATCTGGAGAAAATATAAAAATTTAAGTGCCTACTATGTATCAGGCACTGTGCTAAGTATTATTCTAAGTACTTTGATAATCTTGAAATGAATTAAATAAACTAGCTAAAAAGTTAAAAATGGAGGAAATATATTCATCCAATACAGAGTGGGCACTAGCTAAATATCTGTTGAAATAAATTGTTAAATTATCCAGATAATTTATGTAAGTTCTATCTTCACAAACCTTCTGGACATTGACCAATGACTATAGCCAAGAAGGTCAACATTAGCTAATGTTGACATTAGCCATGGTTTAGATTTTAGTTGTAGCATGCTATTACATGACTAAAGAATGAACTCTGGCTAATGTCTGAGGTGAGGGAAGTAATGTTTAGACGCCTTTTCAAGATTAACAATTTGTTTAGGTAAGGCTTTATATTTTGTTTAGAGCACATGGTTTATGAAATGCAAACCTTGTCACCCTGAAGACCTCATCTATTCTTTAACTACTGTCTTTATGCCAATGACTTCCAAATCTATACAACTTGCCTGCCAATTCCCCTAATCTACAGTCCTACATTTCAAACTGTTTATAAGACTCTACACTTGAGTGTACAGCTGTTACTTTGAACTAAGCATGTCCCAAATCAAATTCATCAGCTTCCTTAAAACTTACTAACTTGTCTGTCTATCCTTTCTCCACCTTCCATTTCCATGAATGCTACCACCATTTTTTTTTCTAGTCACCTAACTTTACTAACTTAATATTTGACTAATTGGTTCAGTGCATAGAACACTGGACTGAATCAGGAAAGAACTGGGTTCAAATCCTTCCCCAGCTACTTATACTAGATGTGTGACTTGAACAAACCACTTATCCTTTCTGTGCCTCAGTTCCTTCTTCTATAAAAAGGGGATAATAATAGTACCTACCTCATTGGATTTTGGGGAGGATCAAATAATGAGTTACCATATGCAAAACACTTTGTAATCTTTAAAGCACCACATAAATCTAGTAGCTAGTCCTCTTCTCTCTTCCATCTTTCATCATTAATTCTTTGTTTAAAATATCTAAGATTTACTCCTTCTTTTTCATTCTCATTCAAAAACTTCCAAACAACCTCTTTTCCCTCCAAACCTATCTAAAGTGCCACCAGATCACATATTCTTTAATGCTGTCCTCATGCCACTTGCCTGATAAAAATCTACAAATGATTCTTCCTATGGTCTCAAGCTTAAATACTTCATCCTGGTGTTTGAAATTCTGTTAATTTTACATTATATGTATTAATGTATTCTAATTTATCCCTCTCTTACTTCTACAACCTACTTATTTAGGCTCTAACTTCTTTCTAGTGCAAACTTTTAATTTTATGGTAAAAACTATGAAAACAATCTCATATTGAACTTATATGCATCCATCCAGCCTCAAGCATTATAGCCTCCATTTTCATGAGTATATTACAGTAAATATTTAACTAAGGCCAGCCTTAACTAGGTAAATGGGCTCTTCACTTGCTACCCATAAGCTTTTCTGCTTATGTTCCCTTGCTCATCCTGGAATTCCTTCCCCACCTCTCTCAATCTATACAAATCCTATCCACTCTTTTCAGAGCCCTGTAAAAGTTCCTCCTCACCTAGTCCATACTGATTTCACTCTCTTCTGGTTATTAAGCAACTGGCATATCTATATTATACTTGGAGAAGTTAATAATGTATATTATTATGCTGTTGCTAACTTCCATTTATATGACCTTTTTGAGGATAGGACTGCCTTATATGACTTTTTGGGTACTTCATCATGCTTAGCTCAGTGCTTGACATGTAGACAATCTTCATGTTGTTACTCCTTTAATTTTGAGGAGGACCGGTGGCATCATGGGGAGATGTTTTAACTTGCATATGAATTAGATTTAAGTGAGACAGAGTTGCACAAAGCCATTAATCAGTCTTACTCTCTCTTTCAGAGTCATCAAAATCCAGTGGCAAGACAACAATGAGAACAACTGGCAATGGCCTGGGATGCAGTGGAAGATCTTAGCATCTTCAATGTCTCACCAAGCTTTAGACTCCATAACAACTGCTTTAGCCACTTTACTGCTTTAGCCACTTTCATGGCCATTGGAACCAAATTGTTCTCATTTGCCCATTCTGCTAGGAGAAGTCTTCATGCGCTTGGGATAGACATCACCCTAACTCACCAATAGGTTTGAGGCCTGTCAGTTACCCTCAACTTGGTTTGGCCCATCTGCTGAGATAGTTTACCAGAGTATGGCCACTGCCCATATTACAACTTCTTGGAGCCACAGCTGAGAGCCTTGTTGAATGGAATAGTAACACATCTGTAGAAATCCAAAAGGGACTGCATCCACCATGTGTGTTGAATGGAAATCTGATTGTCTTTCAGAGAAGGGTCTTTTTCAAAGCAAAAAAGGCTTTACTTAAAGAACCTTAAACAGTTCACCCAGAAATTAAAATATAAAAAGAAGTCAAGGGCACACTTTGTTGAATATTCTTCTTTTACTCTAAACCCTAACTTTTACTCATACACTTGAGATAACATCATGCTTATCTGGATCCTGTATTTTATGAAGAGAAAATTCTGTGAAGCCATTAGAAAATCTTGTGATATATCTGGCACTGAGTGTGTATTCTATAGGATCACTTGAGGTTTAGAGAATAGGGGTTCCTTCTACAGCCTCTAGATCAGCTCCTGTATTTTACAAATGAAAAACTATATACAAGTGAATGAAAATGATTAAGATAAGAATAATATAGTAAATCCCTCCTTTTAGAAATAAAAGGCTTTCCTTCACCTATGATTGAATAGACTGGAACATTTCATAGATTCTTACACATACTCAGGAAGCTAGGCATACTCAATGCCACAGTGGATAGAAAAGTGGATCTGGAGTCAGAAAAACCTAAGTTCAAATGCAGCCTCAGATACTTACTACCTGTGTGACTCTAGGCAAGCCACTTAATTTCCTTTTGCTTCTGTTTCCCAATCTATAATATGGGGCTAATGAAAGCACCTGTCTCTCAGGGTTGTAATGAGGATCAAATGAAATAATAATTGTAAAGCACTTTGTAATCCTTAAAGTGCTATATAGATGCTACATATTGCTGTTTTTTTTTTTGTACATCTGAAACGGACTTCAGAGTCTATTCAGTACATGCCATTTTGTAGAGGAGGAAATTGAAGTTCAAAGGTTAAATGACTTGTCTAAGGTCATGGAGGTGCTTGAACCAGATTTGATGCAACCAAGCAATAAATCCTGATTGAGTGTGGATACAGTCATA
Source organism: Monodelphis domestica (assembly GCF_027887165.1). NCBI lineage: Eukaryota > Metazoa > Chordata > Mammalia > Didelphimorphia > Didelphidae > Monodelphis > Monodelphis domestica. Next base: position 601,863,921 of record NC_077227.1, on the reverse strand, counting down.
TTTCCTTTAATTTTCTGTAGCCACAATTTTTGCTTTTTGTGGTTTTTTCTATTGTTTAAACTGTTCAATTAGCAAAATTTATTTTGAATAAAATGCATGATTTGCATTTTACATCTGCAAATGGCAGTACTATTAAATTGTAATAATGCTCTTAGGATCTTTTGGACCTTTCATGCTCCTTTTGGATTCTTAGATTCTAGTATTTTTAAGGAAAAGATTTATTGATAAATTGAATAAAGTAAACAAGAATTCAATAACTCATAACCTTGTTTTTGGTAGTTTTTTGATGGGCCATAAGGAATGAAATGAATGGAAATGAATAATCAACTGATTTAGTTGCAGATAGGGATCTACTAGTGTGGGTGTTGTTTCTGGGAGGAAATAGATTATGAAGGTGATAATACTAATAATATTAATAACAATAAATACTGGAATTCATCAAGCAATATAAGATTTGCAGCGCATTTTATACATTAACACATTTGATGCTCATAACTACCAAGAGGAGTAGAGCCTGCCTATCATCATTTTACAAATAAGGATATTGACTTGCTCAGGGCTAAGTAAAATATAGGAGGTATTTGGAGTCTCTGTGGATCCATGTCCATCACTTTAATGCCTATCTGCCTAGCAATTTGATCTAGTGAAGGAAATTTGGAGAGTGTTATGAACTAAAATTAATCTTGTAGACTTTATATTAAATTTATAAGTATTTATTAGTAAAGAGACAGAAAGAGAGAAATAAGATTTCCAAAGATTCTAACTTAAAGAAAGATCAGGTCCTAAATTTGAGCCCAGGTGAGGTCCCTGTCATGCTGCCTGTTTGCCAGATGGCTACATAAATAAGCCAGCAGGGCACTACTGAGAGAGGATTTCTTCCCCAAACCCAAAGGAATGGGGCTGAAAGAGAGAGCCAGTGAGCTTCATGTGCTGGTTTTTCAAGCTCAATCCAAGCCCTTCCTCTAGATCCTTCAATTGGTCCAAGGTTTCACCTCAGCTCCCATACATCATATCTCCTGACTTCTTGTCTTCTACCAGTCAGGAATCTCCTGTCCTACTGGCAAATTAAGACACAAGATTCTGTGACTCCTATGACTACTTATTGTGGTGAGTCTTCCAGGAATGGACTAGACTGGAGGTCCCCCAGATATTTAATTCACATGAGAAATATAAAACCCAGGAGGTTGAAATAAAAAGGAAATGGGATGTGGGATTTTAGGATTATAGATTTAGAGCTGAAAGGACTTTGGAGGTCACCTAATCCAAACCTTTCATGTTTCAGATGAGGAAACTGAGGCCCAGAGGTTAAGTGGCTTTCCCAAGACTACAGGGACAATGTAAGACTTGTAACATAGGTCCTCTGATTCCAAGTCTGGAACTCATTCCTGTGAACCATGAAAGGGCATGAGAAACTTGACCCCAGAATATTTCAGATTGTCTGGAGTAAAAATTTATACAGGTATCCAATTGCTTAAAATAAAAATAAATAAAAAACCTCAGAAAAGAAAAAAAATTTAAAGGATATGCAAAGAATCAATATTCATTCATTTTTCTGTGTCAGGAAGTACATGTAACATGGCTGACTCAGCTTTAAGAAGAGTGATTGGTTGATCTTGTCCTGTAGACTACATTATTCAGAAGTTCTGCCTTGGAATTTTTGTTCATCTTGTCAGAGTCCTGGCGTCTGAACCTATTCTGGGGTGCAATTGGGTTGACAGATGAAGAATCAGTACTAAGGACAGCAAGATCATCTCTTTCAACTTAGATCTTCCCCTTTGAGAACTGATTTCTTCATGCTCAGGTAGGAAGGACATCCCACCTGAAGCTGCTATCCAGATTCAGCATGGGTCAATCAGTTAATCAGTCATTCAATTAAAATAATTTTAAGTGCATACCATAGTATGGCCCTATGCTAGGCACTGAAAAAACAAAGACAGAATGAAATGGTCTCTTTCCTCAAGAAGCTAATGTTCTATTGGAGAGATAATGTATACATATAAGAGTATGTACAAAATTAATTCAAGATATTTTATGGGAGGAAGGCACTAGCAGTTGAGGTAGAGATTAGAAAAGACCTCATGTAGAAGGTAATATTTGAACTGAGTGAATTTCTTTTTAAAAACAAAACAAAACAAACGTTTACCATCCATCTTGGAATCAATATTGTACATTAATTTCAAGGCAGTAGAGCAATAAGGGCTAGGCAATGGAGGTTAAGTGACTTGTCCAGGGTCATATAGCTAAGAAGTATCTGGAGGTCATATTTGAATATAGGACCTCCCATCTCTAGGCCTGGCTCTCTATCTACTTAGCCACCTAGATGCCCCTATACTAAGTGCATTTCCAAGGAAACTAGGGCTTCTGAGTCAGAAATGAAGAGGAAATACATGTCAGGCATGGAGTAAAGACACAGTGATGTGGGATAGTGTTACATGCGAGGACAATAAATTTGGCTAGTCCAAAGAGCATATGGAGGGAAATAATGTATAAGTCTGAAGAGGTAGGTAGTAGCCAGGTTCTTAAGGGATTTAATCAGCAAAAGGAGAAGTTTATATTTGATCTTAAAAGTAATAAAGAGTGGGGCAGCTAGGTGGCTTAGTACATAGAGAGGGAGGTCTAGAGATGGGAGGTCATGGATTCAAATGCAGCCTGAGATACTTCCTAGCTGTGTGGCTCTGGGTAAGTCATTTAACCCTCATTGTCTAGCTCTTACCACTCTTCTGCCCTAGAACCAGTATATATAGTATTGATTTTAACTTGGAACGTAAGAGTTTTAATTAAAAAAAGTAAATGGGAACCATTGGAGTTTATTGAGTAAAGGAATGACTTGTTTGGGTCTGTGCTTTAAAAATATAGTTTGCAATAGTGTGGAATATGTTTTGGAAAAGAGATTTGAAGCATGGAGACCAATTAAAAAATTAATGCAATAGTCAAAGTAAGAGTTGTTGAAGAGCTTAAAATCAAGAGGCGGCTGCAAAAATGAAGTGATGGTGATGTGAGATCACCACATAAGATGGACAAGAGTTGGTATGTTGGTATGGGAGACCAAGACCTGACTTAAACATGGTACAGCTGCCAAAAGCTGATAAGAAACATACACACACACACACACACACACACACACACACACACTTCTGTCCCCAGGTGCATGAGCTGGAGCTCAGGGGCAGGCCCTCAGACAGGCACCCATCTGGAAAGGAGGGGTGACTTTGCTTGTTCCTCAGACTTGATGGAATGAACTTTACCTTCCTGTGGATCACCTCTACCAGAGTTTATTGATCATTCCTTTGCAGACAATGGAACCTCCTCCTCCCACCTCCTCCCAGAAGCCAGGCTCTTTGTACAGCTGTGTAAGTAAAGCCACTGTTTGATGGCATACTTAAAAGCCCAAGCTGCTTTATTGCTTCAGAGTCTGAGTCTGGCATGGAGCACTTGGAAACCTGGGTGAAGAGGATCACTTCCAATCAGGGGAATCAGGAGCCTTCAGAGTTAGTATTCAAGAGGAAAGTCTAACATTTCAACTGGTGTTTGTGCTGTTGGGAAATAAGAGGGATCATTTGCCAAAGTGGAAGGTCCAGGCCTTCTTGGATCTCAACAGTAGATAGTTAGACATAGGGAATGCCTGGGTTGGCAAAGAGTTGGTTTGAGCATCATACCCAAAGGGAAAAACTAAGAAGAAGAAAATGATGTTGACTGAAAGGTCTTCTATCCTAGCCTCAAACTCTACAATGAACTGAGTAGCCCCAGGCTAGCCAGAAGAAAAGTTCTCTGACTTCAAGTAATAATAATAGCTAGTATTTACCTAATGCTTTAAGGTTTTTTGAGAGCTTGAATGATAAAAACAATTACAACCACATTAATATAGTGTTTCAAGGTTTTGAAAACTCTGCAAATATTATTTTATTTTATTCTTACAACTCAGGCAGATAGGTGCTATTATTATCCCCATTTTATAGATCAGGAAACTGATTAAGTGACTTGGAATCCTACAGTTAGGAATTGCTATTCAGTTTTGCATATATATATATACATATATATATATATATTACATATATGGGACTATCTCTCTCTCTCTCTACATAGTTCTATTTGTCCTATTGGATCTTTAAAACCACAATGTGAAACAGGTGCTATTGCTATCCTCACTTTATAGAAATCTGGACTCAGAATTTAGTTAAATAACTTATCCATAGCCATACAACTAGTAAATGATTGAAACAGAATTTCCCCCAGTCTTCCTGACTACAAGTCCAGGGCTCATCCAACACCCCATGTGGCTTATAACAGTGCATTCCCTATGGATTCCTTCATGATGTCTCTTTTAAGGCTTCCTTCTCTATGGTTATGTAGCCAAATCCCATTTGGGCCCTTATCTACTTCTCACTTGAACTACCATGATAACCTTCTAACTGGTCTTCTTCCCCCAAATCTTTCCCCATTTCCAATCCATCCTTGACTTGGCTGCCAAAGTGATCCTAAAGTGTAGGGCTACTATATTACCCAATACTCAATGAGCTCCAATGGCTCCCTCTTACCTCCAGGATGAAATATGAAATCTTTGCTCTTTAATAACCATGCCCTATACTACTTTTTCAGTAATCTACATTATATTTCAGTCCCATCCCCACAATCTATGTGACCCAGCAAGGCTGATCTTTCTATGCTTCCTCAAACATGATATTCCATTTCCTGTCTGTTGGTCTCCTGTCTTTAGGGCTGTTCCCCATGCCTCCAAAGCTATATCCTTCCTGTCCTTTTGCCTCCACTGCTTAGTTTCTCTGGCTTCCTTCAAGATTCAACTCAAAATGTACCTTCTTTGAAAGGTCTTTTCCTATCCTTTCTCCCTACCCCCAGATGCCAACGCTGTACCCCTTTCAGATGACCTTCTACTCACTTGTTGTTCAGTTATATTTGACTCTTTGTAACCCCATCTGGGGTTTTCTTGACAAAGATACTGGAGTAGTTTGTCATTCTCTTCTCCAGCTCATTTTACAGATGAGCAGACTGAGACAAACAGAATTGTAAGTGACTTGCCCCTGGTCAACAGGTAGTAAATGTCTAAGGTCAGATTTGAACTCAGAAAGATGAGTCTTCCTGACACCAGGTCTGGCACTCTATCCACTGTGCCACCTAGTGGCACCCTGTATATCTCTGTTATGATGTACTTGGTTATTTACAAGCTGTTTCCACCCTTAGAAGATAAGTTCTTTGAGGGTGGGAACCAATTCTTCTTTCTTTGCATTCTCCAAATCTTAGAATGGTGCCAGGAATATAGTAGATGCCTAATAAAAATGCTGGCTCATTACCTGAAAAACTTTTAAAAAAATGTTGACCTTCTTATTTGTCAAAGTTAGATCCCTTACTGGGTCTTGATCTGGTCTATCCCCTCTAAATGTGTCTCTGAGAGCATCTGAGAGGAAGATGCTTTCTAGTCATCTCTCTCCTCTCTCTGTCATGGGACATTCACTAGTGCCTAATGTCTTGGACCAGGATCTCTTGGCACCTTGGAGGTGGCTGCCAAGAGTACTTCCTTCTTTAAAGAAATAGGTAACATAAACTTGAAAACTCTTCAAGAGGCCTCTGGAACATCAATTCCTATATGGGTTGTACTAGTGACATGCTACATTTTCTCACTTTGAGCAATGACAGCTCCTGAGGGCTTGTTTTTCTGTAGTGGCTGTTACTCTAGGCTTCTAAATTCTACCGCCCACCTCTTCTTTTACAACATAACAAAGAAATGATGAAAAAAATTTTTTTCAGCAAGAATTTCAGCTTTGTTTTCAGAGTCAATACACAAAGAGGAAAGTGAATAGGAATTTGAAACTATTTTTTTCTTCTTTTGGCAATTAAAGGCTTGTGTGTGGTGTCTAGTTCTGTGATAGCATGTGGGTGTATACCATTTACCTTTTTTTTCTGTGTTTCTTGTGATCTGTTCCAGTGAGTAGATAGAGCATCGAAATGTACAATGATCTCCCTCTTCTCTGAGGTGGCCCACATATCATTACCCTCCATCCCATTAGAGCTGATCAGGGCAATTGAGCAGGGTTACATGCCCTTTAGGGTTGTAGCAAGGGAATTTAGCAGGGCAAGCTAGCAGCATTGGATGCTGCAAAATCAAGATTCCACAGAGCTTGCAAGGACTGGATCAACATTATAAGGCACTGAGAGCCAGTTGAGAATTAACTGATTTTTCTTCTCTGAAAGCAGATAGAGAAGGAGTGGAGGTCTCTCTCTCTGGAGGAAAACCAACTTTGGATCTGCCAGGGAATTGGACCATCTTCAAGGAGTGGTTGAGTGAGAGATGACCCCACACTTTTGGATAGTGTGTGTATGTTAATCCTCCTTACCCTCCTAAAATCCTGTGAGGACTCATCATTATCTTCTCCACAATTCCTTCCCTTCCATTCAACAAGTATTTCTTAAATGCTTATTTTGAGGCAATATTGTACAGTGGATAGAGGGCCAGCATTGTAGTCATGAAGACCTTTAATTAAGCCTAGTCCCTGATAAATACTAGCTATGTGGCCTTGGTCTTTTACTTCTTGGTTCCCCAGACAATCTTGTAAGATCATAAGTTACAGAATATTTGTCTTTTTGTACCTGTATTTATAGAAAGCCAAGTCTAAAAATGGGAGGTCTTGGCTAGCTGTATGACCCTGGGCAAGTTACTTTACCCCAATTGTGTAGTCCTAACTCCTTTTTCTGCCTTGGAATTAATATTTAGAATTGATTCTAAGATGAAAGGAAAGGGTTTTAAAAAAAATAAAAAGATTATGTCTCCTTCACACAAAAAGAGAATGGTACTCTAGACCTGTTCTCTTTATGGCCCATATCTGGTTCTCTGAGTCCTCCCTCCATTCTACAGTTATTGGGAGTCTCTTATCTCTTCACTAGATCTTGACTTACAAATTAGTTTTTCTAATGTGTTTGAACCATGACCATAATCCTTTAAAGATAGACAAAGGGGCTCTTTTTTCTATGAATATGTCATGGAACCATGGGGCATGGCCATTCAAGATAAGATAATTTTGCTGCCTGGGATTAGTTAGTCAAATTAATAAATGTTTCTTAAGTGCCTTTAAGGCAGGGATTGGTGACCTAGAATATATCTGCTAAAGATTGTTGTAGGTAGACCGAATGACATAAAAACAGACATGTCTCTTCCCTCATTTGTATACACTGTCTCTGGCTAGCACCTTGTTTTCAGGAGCTGTGGCTCATCACACATTCCCTTCCTATCTGTGATCTCTCCTGACCTAAATAATACAATGCTGAATTGTCCATCACAGGAGTAACCAACCTCCATCATAAATTCTGTCCTATGTTCTACCTAGACCTTAAAAAGGTCATTTAAATGGTCTGGGCCTCAGTTTTGATACCAATAAAATGAGAGGGTGGGTGGACATCATGGGTTCTTAACCTCTTCTACATCATGGATGAAATAATCAGATAAGATCTATAGATCCCTTCTCAGAATAAATGTTTGTTGCCTATATTCATAATTAAAGGAAACTAAGGTTAGTAAAAACCAGGATAGAATGTGTTTTTTCTATCCAAGTTCATAGACCTTCTCTGAAACTAAACTTCACTACCATATTTTAGCTGCCTTCTACCTTTGAAGTTCCCTTATTCCCTGTGATCTCATTCTAGAATACCTTTCTGCTCTGGTGGCACCTTTCCCTCACTGGTTCCAGGAATTTCTCCTAGAACCTACATTTTATTAAAAGGCTCAAACCAGCCAATCTTCATTCCTCTTTAGTCTCTGTTTCTAGCCATTTGGATTTTACCAATACTTTTCCCATTCCCACTCACCCACTCACTTTTCAGAGTCCTTTTTGAGTGCTATTTTACTATTCCCTCACTTCTTAAGAGTTGGGAATGTCTTTCTTTTTCTTGTATTTGTATTCTCTAATGCTTAGTACAGTGCCTGGCACATAGTAAACCCTTAATAAATGTTTGTTGAGTTGTGTTATCCTTAGATCTTTAAGGTCTTTTCCAGAGCTAAGTTCTTTGATCCAAGTATTTTTCAGCTCTCAATACTATGAACCTGATGAACAGCTTAAACCAAATGGTATCTCTAAAGCTATATTATATCTATCCAGACTGATCAGAATTGGATAGTCTAAGCACTTGGAATTAAGCCAGTCTGTGATTTTTTAAGAAGCATCTGGTTGTTGGTTTTCTGAAATATGAAAACTTCTGTCTCATCCCTAATTAGTCTCACTTAAAACAGATAAAAAGTATTTCATATTGATAAGGTTTCATTAAACAAGGATGAGGGGACCAAAATGCCCTGATTTCTGTAAGACAGGCTTAGAGTTAAACTATTCATACCATGTGGAGATAATATTCCAGAAACAGACTCTTTTCTACCTTCTTTTGGAGATCTGATCATTTCAGTCAGAGTTTATACATATCCCATGAATCTGGTTTGCTTTGTCCCATCTAGAGGAAAAAGCTAGAGACTGGCTAAGCCAATTGTTAATAGCTCATGAATAATCTCTGAATCAGTAGGAGGGAGAAATGAATCTGTTTCAAGATGGAAGCATGGAAGACCACAAGGTTCCTTCTCAAGACCACATGGCAAAGGAAATAAACACTTCTCTACCTCCTGAGTACAACATGGGGGAGTTGAAGATGGCTTAAGATAGCTGCCCTATGGGGGTGTCAACTCTTAGATTCTGCAATTCTGAGAGGAGAATTATGCCTTTCTCACCCAATATAATATCAACTTCTTGAGGGAAGAAAATGATTTCTTCTTGATATCTTAAGTACTCAGCCTAGGGTCTCACACAAAGAAAATAGTTGATAAATGCTTATTGACTGATCAAGTTCTGCTCTCCTATCTAATAACCAAGGAAATGGACCAAGTTTAGAGGAAGAAAATATCTGATGAACCTCTTAGGTACATGCTGGCTGTCCAAAGTAGACTTGGTTATCTCTACTCCCTACTGTGAAATGAGGAGTCATGACTGATTCTAATATGTCGATTTTAACCCTCAACTGATTTTTTAGAACCCAACTAAAGTATCTCATTTACCTCCCCCTCTACACTGGCATAAAAGTATCTTTATAGCAATTATCTGAATTTAGTAAAATTTAATGGAACGTATAGTTCTTAGGATGGGTTTTTGCATGGAATTTAATTTGTGTAAATCAGCTGAAGACAAGGGAACTACATTGGGGAAAGCATGTAGGAAAACGAGGCTACTCATTTTAAAGTATCAGTGGGCATGTGACCTGGAAAGCAATGTTTCTTATATGAGCTATGCAGGTTATCTAGGGCTGAGGACAGTGCTTTGCACACAGCAAGCATTCAAGAAATGTGTGTTTATCTTGTTCTAAATGTACAATAGGCACAAAGGAAAGAAAAACAATCAACTTTCCTTCAAATTGCAATAATTTTGGCTTTTATAGGAGTTATCTAATGCTCTAAATATATTCATAGGGGACAGGTATGCCCAAAGAAAAGTAGGCATGCTTCATTCATCAGACTTCCTTGGAAAGATGACTCCTTTTCACACCTCTATGACTTTAAAGATGCTCACTCTTCAAATTCTAATAGCTCTTTTTCTCTGCTGAATCATTCAGGAGTTAAGGGTTCTGTCCAATTAATTTTAACATGCTTCTCCCTACAACCCCATTAAAAAAAGCCAAAGGATTGGAGAGCTTGGCTGATCTCTATTTAAACTGGTTTTCCCAGTTTATAAGTAAAGCTTTTCTTAAGAAGCAATATAGTTACAATTTATCAGCATTGCTGTTTCCTGAGATAATTTGCAATTGTGTCTCCCTATTATTGAAACATATGATTACTTGAAGATAGTTGAAACAATAAATACAAAAAGTAAGAAAAATAATTTGTGGCCAGGGTACATTAAGGGAAGCAAGAATCTATTTGGATGAATTAGGTCAGCATTTATTTGTTTTTTACACCTATTTTCATTCAAACAGGCTCAGCCACCTCTCCTACCACAAATAGGTCAATAAACTGCTTTGGATGTCTGTTTCTTTCTCTTTAAAACGATGTGGTTGGAGGAGATGCTTTGTAATGTGCTTTCTATCTTTCAGAATCTCTTGTTCATTGAAGGGTTTCATTTTTGTATCAGCAATAGAAGTAGAGGGAATGAAAAGATAAATTCTATCTTCCTTTTCATCATTTTTTAAAATAAAGGAGAAAATAGATTTTACCATATCATAGATCTTGAGCTAGAAGGAACTTCCATGGCCATCGCCTAACCTTCCCATGAAAAACATTTAACATCATTTGTATTAACAATATGTTCATTTCCAAAGGTGTAAATCTTGAAATTTCTCAGACTTGTGAATGTTAAAAATTTTCCCCAATGGGGAATTCTCAATTGGAACAATTCCCTACTGGGAACATTGCCCATTTTGACTGTGAGAACTTGCCAGGATTAGAAATGGAAGGACCTCTACTCCACCCGTACTTAAGACTGCTTTAGGGGAGAAAACTCCTTGCTAAACAATGAAAGTACTTGGACCCATGCTTATGAAGAGGCAGGGAGTTCTTTGAGCCATGCCTGTTTTTAGAATTGATACAATGGGATGCTAGGTACCTATATAGGTTGGACAACTTGTAAACTTGCCAGGAGCAAAGAGGTGAAAACTTACTTAGAGGTTTTCTCTTGAGGGGATTAGTCAACTCAGCTGTATTTTCTCTGGTTCAGACTTACTGAGGGGATTAGTTGACCCAGCAGTGTTTTTAGAATGGGTTATCCTTTGGAAAATGTCTACAGTGATTGGTAGATGTAAGGACTTAGGGGAGGTGACATAGGAGAAAAACCCCTATATAAGAAAAAGCAGAATCTCTTGAGAAGGGGGAATCCTTTTGGAGAAATTTCTTATAAGGATCGCTTGGGAAGAATCTCTTGAGAGAGGCTCTGGAGAAGGGAAGCTATTGGAGGACAATCTCTAAGGAGGTCTCGCTGGAGCTCCTCTGAGGGGACTCTGTCCCTCTGGAAGCTCTGGAGAGAGGCCCTTTGAAACAGTCTCTAGCTGGATCTCTCTTTGAGGAGAGCTCTGGCTGGAACTCTCTCTGATGAAGTCAGCTGAGATGGAGCTGGCCTGGTGTCACTAGAATCCTTGCTTAGACAGACCTTGTGGTGAGTGATAAAAGACTGACTGACTGATCTCTCTCTCTTAAGACTCAGGTCTAGGCCATGTTGGCTTAAGGCCCTTTATACTTATTCCTTTCTTACTCTTTCTCTCTTTCTTTAATTCTTCATTGTATTATTAATTAAAAATCTCTATAAAACCCAGTTGACTTGGGTATATTCAAAATTGGGAACATATTCCCTGGCGACCACCTTATATTTGATTTAAAAACCAAGACACTGTAGTGAAACATTTTCTGCGGTCAAATTTACTCACCCACTCTTATATCTATCACAATTTATATCTTCCACTATTTTACTCACTACAGTTTATGTCTCCAACTCTTTTAACTGCCACAGTTTACAACCACAACAATTTTAAATCTCACAAAGGGATCTTACCTCTCTCCTTTACGCATTTCTTCTTGTTCTCCTTGTTCTTTTTCTTTTTGTTCTCCTCTCCCTCTTCCTTTCTTCTTCTTCAAAAACCCTTATCTTTTGTCTTAGAATTTATACTAAATATTGGTTCCAAGATAAGAGTGATAGGAGCTGGCAATTGGGGTTAAATGACTTGCCCAGGGTCCTACAGCTAAGAAGTTTCTGAGGCTAGATTTGGACCTTGCATCTGTAGGCCTGGCTCTCTATCCACTAAACCACTTAGCTGTCCCCTGAACCTATCACTTTTAAGAAATAATGAAACCTGATGGATTCACAAGTGAATTCTATCAAACATTCAAAGAACAGCTAATCCTGATACTATACAAACTATTTGACATAATAAGCAAAGAGGGAGTTCTATCAAATTCCTTTTATGACACAAATATGGTACTGATCCCAAAGCCAGACAGGTCAAAAACAGAGAAGGAAAACTATAGATCAATCTCCTTAATGAACATAGATGCAAAAATCTTAAATAGGATACTAACAAAAAGACTCCAGAAAATCATCACGAGGGTTATTCACTATGATCAGGTAGGATTTATACCAGGAATGTAAGGATGGTTCAATATTAGGAAAACCATCCACATAATTGACCATATCAATAGTCAAACCAACAAAAATCACATGATTATCTCAATAGATGCAGAAAAAGCCTTTGATAAAATACAATATCCATTCGTATTGAAAACACTAGAAAATATAGGAATATAAGGGCTTTCCTAAAAATAATAAACGGTATTTATCTAAAACCATCAGCCAACATCATCTGCAATGGGGATAAACTAGATGCATTCCCAATAAGATCAGGAGTGAAACAAGGATGCCCATTATCACCTCTATTACTTAAAATTGTACTAGGAACACTAGTAGTAGCAATTAGAGAAGAAAAAGAAATGGAAGGTATTAAAATTGGCAATGAGGAGATCAAGCTATCACTCTTTGCAGATGATATGATGGTCTACTTAAAGAATCCTAGAGAATCAACTAAAAAACTATTGGAAATAATTAACAACTTTAGCAAAGTTGCAGGATATAAAATAAACCCACATAAGTCATCAGCATTTCTATATATCTTTTTTTTTTGTAACCAAGGAATAATGTTTGAAACTGACCAAATTAAAAAAAAAGAATGAAAAAGAAAGCAGTTAGACAAAACACAAGCTACATCCATATCTTCTCACCTAGTACAAAGAAAAGAGGGACATATATCTTCCCATTTCTTCTTGATCATTATAACTACACACAATTCAGGTTCAGGGTTATTTTATTTGTTATTGTTCTTTACGTTATGAGAGTCACTGTTGCATATTCCTTCTCTCTCATTTTACAGAGGAGAAAACTGGCCTATGGTCCAAGGGGAATAAATGATATGTTCAACATAGCACAGGTCAAAAGGAGGATTTGAATCCAAGTATTCTGACTTCAAAGCCAGTGTTCTTTCTATTGTGCCCATTATTATATAGCCTTTATCATCTAATGTTTGCTTTCTGAATCTAAAATATGAGGAAATTGGACTAGATAAGGGGATCTTTTTTTTTTTAATTTTTAAAAAATTTTTCATGAGTTCTTTTGGCATTCTAGGGAGGCCTATAGACCTCTTTCTCAGATTAATGAGTTTAAATGAATAAAATACAATATATAAGATTACAGTAGAAAAGCATTATAATGAGATAGTTTTCAAAATAGTTTTTTAAAGTTCATGTACCTTAAATTAAAAAGAGTCTCTGAACTAGATGTTCTCAAAGGTCCTGTCTAACTCTAAAATCTTTTCTTTTCATTACTATTTTCTACTTCCAGAGAGCATCAGAGGTATGTACAAAATGCTATTCTTTCCCCCTTATTTTTATTCTTTTGTACACAGGAGAACATATTCTCTGTATATTTCTTTTATCCTAGAAAGCTGGCAGAAGCTTCCCATGTTAGGGGTTAGGCAAGAATCTGCAACATGTCCATGATCATACAATGGAACAGTTCTAGGAGGTGGGCTTTACCACCTGTCAAGTCAACAAATTTAAGAGAAAATTCTTTACTTGCTCATTCAAATCAAATTTCAGATTAGATTGCTTAAGGGCCCATAAATGAGGAGGAGATTCTGTCATAAGAACCTTCTTCTTAGTCATGTTAGGGTCAACTGCATTCTTTAATATTTCTTTACATTTTACAGATATTTGAAACATACTAGGCTATCAGGGGGAGATGTCTACTGGAGAATGATAAATCCTTATTTATTCAACTCTCATATTTCTAGAAAAATACATGATACAATCACACCACCTCCACTTCTACTAACATCTAAATTTTTAAGTTAATTGTGCCTTAAGTTTTCTCTGTAAATAAGGTCCTATAATTCATAGGTTCCCAAAATAAAGGCATAGATATCATTCCCTCACTTTATTCCTTGACATTTGGTCTCTGACTGGTATTAAAAATGATGTTTACATCCCTTGCTATTTATGAAACTTCAAACTTTCAAGAAGATTTATAAATGCTTTGTAGTATGATTATATCTGAGACTGAGTGTCTGAAGTCAATTAAACTGAAGCTCTTCCCCCAAAACTCAATTTTACACCTTTGCTACTAGTTTTTAAGGCTCTGTAATGTGAAAACTTATGATAAAGTATTTTTCAAGGGAAGTGTCACAGTGGAAAGGTAAAGACATTTGGGAGAGAAAAACTCACAGAGCTGAAAGAAGGTTGGGTTGTTGAGTTAGTGGCTTTTTTTCTCTTTTCTTTCTCTAGTTCCCTTTGGGCTTTGTGTGGGTGGAACACATGAAGGCAAAAGATATTTGCTAAAATGTTTCATGAGAATAGAGCAGGGCTTGTAGATTTGCAGAATCTTGGAGCTGGAAGGGACATAAGAAACTAAATCTAGAAAATATCTAAATCTAGTCTCCTTGAGACTAGGAATTGTTTCACTCTTTGTACTTATATCCCTCAGTGCTCAATACGTACTAGGTGTTTAAGGAGTAATAGATGATATAGTCAATGATAATAAAATAATAAATAAATAATAATTTTGATTGATTGATGTCCAAGGTCATTTAGATTGATGCCGAGCCAAGCAATAATTTCTGTTATGGTATCCCTCACCCTCTGATTCTCCAGTCCCTGCCTGAAAATCTCTAGGGAGAGAAAGCTTCAAGACAGGTCTATTTCTTAGAGCATTTTTCCTTACATTGAGCCCAAATCTGCCCTTTTGTATCTTATATTCATTGTTTATGTGTTCTAAGCAGTTTAATACTGCTTATCCCATTTGATAGTCCTTCAATCACTTGAAGGCAGTTATCCTGTTTGCACTAAATCTTATCTTCTTTTTGGCTAAGTATCTCCCAGTTTCTTCAACGGGACCTCAAGGCTCTTCACCATTTTGCATGCCCTTCTTCGAGCAGTGTGCTTCCTAAAAGAAAACAATATGCCCAGATTTTAGCCCAGTCTGATAGACATCATCTAGAGCAGAGTACAAGGGGCTTCTCATCTCTTTTAGGAATCTGTATCTCTTTAATGCTTGCAGCTCATTCCACTTCCTATCTGCATGTAGCACTTGGTAGCAGGGACTGATTTCTCTATTTGTATCCCTAATGCTCAGCACAGCACCTGGCATATAGCAGGCACTTAGTAGATGTTTACTGAATTTAATTTGACACAGTCTTAGGTTAGCCGGGGCAGCTAGGTAGTACAATGGATAGAGAGTTGGGCCTGGAGATAGGAGGATCTGGGGTCAAATCTGTCCTCACATACTTCCTAGCTCTGTGACTGTGGGCAAGTCACTTAATTCTGATTGCCTAGCCTTTACTTCGATTTTGTCTTAGAGTCTACAGCCAGGAGAAAGCCAGAAAGTAAGAAAGAAAAAAAGTAAGAGTTTTATTTAAAAAAAAAACTTAGTTGGTGTAGTTGTCACATTTTGCCGACCTCAAAACCCAAAGTCTTTGGCAAATAACTGTTCAATCAGCCATACTTTATCCTTACTTGAATCTTTAAAACTAAGCTTATCTTTTCCCCATAGAAATCTACCTTCATTTTGTGAAGGTAAACTAATAAACTAATTCTCCAGGAAAATGGACATTAGCATTTTAATGTAAAATCTTCATCAATTAAACTGACATTTATGAAGCTTCTGCTATGGGCCAGGCATAGTGTTGGGAGCTGGCTAAGACAACAGGCTTTGTGCTTCCTTCTTCACTCACAACACATGGCTAAGATGTACGTCTATTAATAACCTTTTCATTCCTGAGCACCATTCCTCGGTGGTGAATCACTACAACAAATTACTCAGAACAAATTGCTCTGGACTTTTTTCTCTGATGTATTGTTGTAAATGATGTCCAGTACTAAACTTGTCTCATTCTGAAATTCAAATGTCACAGAGCTTTGACTGATTAAACAGCAAACAATTGCCATTAAATAAACCAACCACAAAATCCAAATGTTCTCAATGGCACACTGGGAGAGAAACATGAAAGAAGGCTGCAGGGGGAAGACCATATCAAAAAAGGAAGACTAGAGTAGAAAAACTAAAGGGAAAGGCTCTTTCCTGCCTCGTCTCTGGGGTAGAGAAGCCATGGAGATAGATACAAGCTATGAGCATTCCTTAGGCATGAGCATGTGAAAAATAGTGAAAACAGTACTTGTTGCATATTTTACGTGACTGTAACGTAGTCAAAGTCAAATAAAGAAGCCAATGTGCTACCATAATACACTCTAATATTAACTGTCTAAATTTTTGTGCTGATTTACAGTTTCTAATACACTAGCCCTGGTCCATGTGCAGTAAAAATATCAGGCAGCTAGATGGAGCAATGGACCTGTACAGGAGGATCTGAGTTCAAGTCCAATTTTCACACTAACTTAATTATGTGGTCCTGGGCAAGTCACTTAGCCTCTGTCTGCCTCTATAAAAATAGGGATGATAATAGCATCTATCTGCTGGGGTGGTTCAGAACATAAAATGAGATATCATTTGTAGAGTGCATTGCAAATGTTAAGGTGCTATATAAATGCTAGTTATTATTATGCAGATGTCAAAATCAAGGTTCACCAACACCAATTATTATACTAGAGTTCCCATTTTAGTGTGTTCTGCTGCTTAATTTAAATTCATCTGCTAATTAATTTATGGGCCAGAATTAAAAAATACCTTGAACAAAGGAGAAATTTGTTATATCAATTGACCTGGTCCTTCTAGTGTTGAGAACGTAAACTATTTCTGAGATGGGAATAAAGGGAAAAAACCAAAGTAGATGCCCAGGAATACTTCCTTTATTAAAAAAAAAAAGCTATCTATACCTGGAAATTGCAATGGGCCCTCCAGAGAGACTGGGTCAAATACTACTAAACTATGTCCTGTATTGTTCTCTGTGAAACAAATGCTGGGTGAGGAGATTTTTTTTTTCTTTTTTACTTTAAAGAACAACAACAATGAAATAGATAAGCAGCTTTGGAGTCTGGTCATTTGTCATACACCTACCTCATCAATTCTTCCCACCTTCAAAGGAGAATTCATAGAAGGGTTCTCTAAAGATAGCATTTCTTTATAGGGAGGAGCTCCTGGGTTTTGCTCCCTGGGGTGACCAGGAAGTAAATCATGGCCTGTGATGAAGCTCTGGAAAGAAGCAGCTCTCATCCAGGGGGCAGGAGGAAGGCAGGCATTCTCTAGGACAGAGCATAAAACCTGAATGCCCAGATAAATTTAACCTTCACTTTACTCTTGCACTGAAGGGGGGGCCAGTCAATACCTGAGAGGAGAAAATTCAAAGTTTCATTTGATAAAAATAATGTGATTATAATGGATAAAACTGAAGTTTCTGGGGGCAGTTAGTTGTCTCAGGGGACAGAAAGCCAGGACTAGACAGGAGGCTGCATATACTTCCTATCTGTGTGACCCTGGGCAAGTCACTTAACCCCCATTGCCTAGCCCTTACCGCTCTTTTTCCCTGGAACCAATACACAGTATTGGTTCTAAGATGGAAGGTAAGGGTTGAAAACAACAACAACAAAAATGAAGTTTCCCCAGGCATCTCATCTTCAATTTACTACAGATACATCTATCTATTCATCTACCCCCTCTCCCTCCTTTTCCCCCTCCCCTTCCCCTTTCCTTCCCCCTCCTTCTCTTTTCTCCCTCTCCCTCTCCCTCTCCCTTTTTTTCTCTCTCTCCCTCCCTCTTTCTCTGTCTCTACCCCCTCCCCCAATATGGTTATCTTGTATGTAGATAGTTCTTTTGTCTGCTGTCTTCCCCATTTGAATGTAAAGTCTTTGGGGCCAGTTTTGTCTTTTTTTTTTCTCCCAGCACTCAGTGCAGTATTTGGCCAGAAAATCTCCCTGAAAGCAGTGATTGCTTTGTTTCTGTCTGCTATCTTTGTTTCTCCATCTGCTAGCTCTATGCTTGGGATATGTAGGTGTTTAATACATGTTTAATAATAATAATATGGCATATATCTTATGTTACATATATTTATATATTTTATATATAAAGAAAATAAATGTTTAATAATAATACTAATAATAATTGAATGGATGTGCTACGCTACGTAAGGGACAGATATTATTACCATCTTTTTCTCATGCTTCTTATCTATTTCTTCCTTCCTTCCTTTCTTTTAAAAAACAAAAACTCTTATCTTCTGTCTTAGTATTAATTCCAAGACAGAGGAGTGGCAAGAGGGGTTAAATGACATGTCCAGGGTCACAGGATGTCTGAGATCACATTTGAACCCAGGTCTTTGTAACTCCCCACACATCCATTGGTGCTATTTAGCTGCCTTACTTCTTTTGTATCTCTCCATCTCTCTTTTTTATCTTTACCCTATGACCTAGAATCAATATTAAGCATTGGTTCCAAGGAAGATGGTAAGTGTTTGGCAATTGGAGCTAAGTGACTTGCCCAGGGTCACACAGCTAGGAAGTTTTGATGTCAAATTTGAATCCAAGTCCTACTGTCTCCAAGTCTGGTGCTCTATCCACTGAGCTACCTAGCTGTCCCATGCCTTATCCATTTCAAAGGGATGTATATAGAAATGTCCTGGGACAAAACATTATCTTGCTATTATTCTCTTATACTTAATATCCTATAGACTGTTGTACAGAAGTCTAACTACTTTTTTTAGTGAATAAAAATATTAGAATATAATCTCGCCTTCTTTACTAGACCTTTAAAGCATTCTTAGTATAATCCCAGTAGCAGATTGGACAACATGAATGCTACATATCTCCTTTTGTTCCCACATGATTTTTGACCTTCTTCATGAGATCTCTACTTTGAAAGCTTCTCCATTCATGTGGTTTGGAGATTATGAATATTTGGTATGGTGAAATCTATAAAAAATATATTGTTATTATTATTACTTGTTACAATAAATAATTAATAATAAGAAGGTCCTCCAATTTTGGGATTAGTTCCTGCCTTCTTCAGAAAGAGAAGTAAAGGGGGGGATAGCCCAAGTCCTTCAGCCTTGACACAATTCTGGGCTGTACTGCTTTTAAAAACATTTTTTTTTTCTTTTCATCTTATGCCTAGAAACATTTTCAGAAAACTTCTATTTCGCTCATCAACCAAAAGGAAAAAAAACACACACAAAAACCAACTCGCCACCTAAAAGGTAAATCTTGCTTCTTGAGCATTCTAAGAGCATGACAAAGCAAGCAATTATATAGTGTAATGCAC
Source organism: Monodelphis domestica (assembly GCF_027887165.1). Classification (NCBI taxonomy): domain Eukaryota; kingdom Metazoa; phylum Chordata; class Mammalia; order Didelphimorphia; family Didelphidae; genus Monodelphis; species Monodelphis domestica. The sequence goes on along the minus strand of NC_077227.1, from coordinate 601,844,707 downwards.
TAGGGTCAATGATGCTTTTCGGAAGCACAGCCATTTACAAGAGGCCTGATGACTTGGAACAAAGTACCTCTGAGGCCAAATATGGCCCTGCCTAACAAAGGAAGTTCCACTTAGAGTTTCAACTCTGCCTTTGCTATCATCTCTCAAATGTAGCACATACAAGGACAGTTCAAAGAAAAAGGCTTCCTGGCTTCCCTCCTCTAAGAAAAGCAATCCCTGTAGCTTTCACATGTCAGCAAAGGAAGGAGGGTAGAGGTTTCTTTTTTTGTTTGCTTTGTCTGGGACTTGTAATATTAGAGACCTTGAGTTCGCTTTGTTTTCATAAACTCCTTCAAAGTGTGCAAACATTTACATAGAAACTTACCATTCCTGGTCATTACGCAACATTTGAAATGATAATTCCAGAATTCAGTGATCGATAGTGTTATCTGCCTGCAATAGATGTCAACTTGCATTATCTCTTATGTGACAAAAGATGTGAGAAAACTGTGGGAACTGTAGCCCATCTCCAGAGATTGGACAGGCTCATTTAGGACTGAAAAGGACTTTAATGACCAATGGTTCTTAACCTTTTTTTTTCCTATCAGGGGCCCCTTTTGGGCATTCTTGGGAATCCTATGGACCATTAAAAAAAACAAAACCCCTTATCTTTTGTCTTAGAATCCATCCTGAATACTGGGTCAAAGACAGAAGAGCAGTAAAGATTAGGCAATTGGGCTTAAGTGACTTGCCCAAGGCCTGATGCTTCCTAGTTGTGATTTGATTTTGATTATGATTAGATTTGAACCCATGAATACTCATCTCTAAACTTGGCTCTCTATCCACTGAGCCACCTGGCTGCCATCTTAGTTTCAGTTCTAAAACAGAAGAACATAAGAGCTAGGCAATTGGGTTAAGTGATTTTCCCAGGGTCACATAGCTAGGAAGTGTCTGAAGGCAAATTTGAACCCATGTCCTCCTGCCTCCAGGCCTGGTGCTTCATTCACCATGCCACCTGCTTGCCGCCCCTGACTGCTCCCACCCCCAACTACAAATTGAGGACTCTGCACTATTCCACAGTCTTTCCTAGTACTTCTTTTTCACTCCCACCATTGAGGGCACCTACTGCTAGGAAAGAGGGACAAAAAGTGTGATGTATTATGACCTCCTGATATCCCTCTTTAATACTTCACTTGAACACTCCCCATCCCTTGACTTCTGACCTCCTTCCCTCCCTGCTCCTCTGCTTAAATGTTCTTAAAGGAGAGGGAAACCCAGACTTTGACAACCTCCATTAGCATTCCTTTCCTCCCTTTTGACCTTCTGCCTCCTTGGCAGCTGCAGCTACCTTTCCTTAGGCCTCTTCTAGCCTTGGGAGCAGCTAGATGAAAGGCATGAGAATAAAAGTAAGAGTTAAGCCAATGGTTTACAAGTTTCCAAAGCACTTTGTATTTATTATTTTATTACTGCTAATAATAGCTGGGACTCAGAATGAAAAATGCTATCCCCAGCCCTAGAAGGAACTACTGCAATCTAGATGCAAATTAAAGCACGCCATTTTCCAGTTTATTTCCTTTGTGAGTTTTTTCTTATATGTATGATCTGTGTCTTCTTTTACCACGTGAGGAAGGTGGAAATAGATATTGTATGAGAACAGTGGTATTATGTATATTAGATGATTTATCATCTGTAGGAGAGGGGAGGGGAAGGAGAAGGAGAGAATTTGGATCACAAAACTGTCAGAAAACAGTTGATTAAAAATTGTTTCTATACCTGATTGAAAAAAATTTAACTAAAAAAATAGAAAAAATAATAGCTAATACACTGTGCTAAACACTTCAAAATTATTCTCTCATTTGACCTTGGCAACAATCCTCAGTGGTAGGTTCTATTTTTCTCTATTTTACAGATAAAGAAACTAAGGCTTAGAGCTCTTACTTTTATTCTCAGGCCTGGCATTTTATCTGTAAAATAGAGAAAAATAGAACCTACCACTGAGGATTGTTGCCAAGGTCAAATGAGAGAATAATTTTGAAGTGTTTAGCACAGTGTATTAGCTATTATTTTTTCTATTTTTTTAGTTAAATTTTTTTTTCAATCAGCCTCCTGTTTTAAGCCTTCAGCCTTCAGCCTCCCTGTTTTAAGGCATGCAAATGCTTTAAATGTATTCATTTAGAATTGGAGGAATTCCATATGAACTGGAATGGCCTCCAGGAATTGATACAGAGAGAAAGGAGAAGAACCAGGAGAACAATGTACTGATACACTGTGGTACTATCTAATGTAATGGACTTCTCCATTAGTGGCAATGCAGTGATCCTGAACAACCTGGAGGGATCTATGAGAAAGAAGACTATCCACATTCAGAGGAAAAACTGTGGGAGCAGAAACACAGAAGAAAAACAACTGCTTGATTACTTGGTTAGATGGGGATACAATTGAGAATAGACTCTAAACAATCACCCTAGTGCAAACATCAATAATATGGAAATAGGTCTTGATCAATTACACATGTAAAATCCATTGGAATTGAATGTTGGTTACAGAAGGGTGTGGGAGAAGGGGAGGGAAATAACATGAATCATATAACCATGGAAAATTTTCCTTAATTAATCAATTAAATAAAATTTTCCAAATTAAAAAAATGTGTTCATTTATTTGATCTTCAAAATAGCATCGAGAGATAGGGACTACTATTACCCATCCCTCTTTTTTTTTTATTCAGATAAACAAATTAAGGCTTAGTGAGATTAATTGACTCAGCTATGATCATGTAGCTAATGTGTCAAGGATTAGAGTCAAATTCAGGTCCTTTTGATCTGAAGCCCAATACTCATTCCCCTTTTATCATGTTGCCCCTTATATAAATTCTCCTTTATATTTTTCAGTTCTCTCAAAGTCTGTAAGATTTATGCATTAGAAAGGAGAAAGCACCTATCTTAGTCCCTAATAAAGTAACAAAGAATTTATGCATTCTCATAAAAAACAACATGTAATTATAATTAGAATGTATAACAGTGACAACTGATTTGCCCTGGGTCAAACAATGAGCATATGTCAGATATGTTATGTTATCCCCCAACACATTCTAGCCCCATCCTAGCAAACATCATATACACTTTGCAAGAGCAACAGAGTGTGAAGATAGAGAATGAAAGAACCAGGATGTGTGGGAGTGGGGCATGGAGAGATGGATGTTAAACCATAGGGAACCAATGCACCCCTGATGATCCATGCTTCTGGCTCCCATGAAGGGGTGCAGGTTTCCCTTCTGGATTAACTAAGAATAGAAGCACTCAAATGGATTTGGATCAGGCTTCCATCTATTTTACAGCATGTAAAATGCAAGCAGAACCTGCATAAGTTTAGCTGAGGTCATGGCATTTGCTTTTCCAAAGCTGGTATGTTATCACAACACACATAGGGTGGTGAAGACTGTGTCCCAGAGAAGATAAATGCCAAACCTAGAGACCAAGTCTGGGTGCATCTTCTATAAAGAATAGCACTATTAGCAAAAGGAGGGGAAAAAATAAACTGGGAAAATGCTGACAAAGTGAAAAATACTGGAAAAAATGGCTATGGTTGAAAATGTTGGGATAATTCTTTAATAATAAATGTGATTGAATTTTTAATAACAAGAGAACAAATTTTGGTTCGGAACCAGTATTCTCCAGGGAGCTTAGAAATTAATTCTCTGATGGGCAGAAGTTGTCACTGTTATGCATTCTAATTATAATTACATGTTGTTTTTAATGAGGATACCCTAAATTCTTTGTTACTTTATTAGGGACTAAGATAGGGGCTTTCTCCTTTCTAAGGTATAAATCTTATAGGCTTTGAGAGAACTGAAAAACATAAAGGAGAATTGTATAAGAGGCAGCATGGTGAAGGGGAATGAGTATTGGGCTTCGAATCAGAAGGACCTGACTTTGAATCTAATCCCTAACACTTATTAGCTTCATGATCATAGGTGAGTTAATTGATCTCACTGAGCCTAGTATTTTTTTTATCTGAAAAGAAAAAAAAAAGAGGGATGGGTAATCATAGTCCCTATCTCTCAATGCTATTTTGAAGAGCAAATAAATGAATGCATTGAAAGTATTTGCATGTTTTAAAGCAGGGAGGCTGAAGACACAGTATAGAAGGTGCCAGGCCTGGAGTCAGGAAGATTCAACTTTCTGAGTTCAAATCTGGCTTCAAACATTTACTACTGTGTGACCCTGAGCAGATCACTTAACCTTGTTTGCCCGAGCTTCCTCATCTATAAAATGAACTAGAGAAGGAAACAGCTCTCCAGTATCTTTGCCAAGTAAACACCAAATAGGGTCATTTAGAGTCAGACACAAGTGAAAATGCCCACAAATGCCTTAAAATACTAGATAAATAGTAGATGCATTTATTCATGAAAATAATCATTCATTTGTTTAATGATCTAATTTTCTAATATAGCATAGTAGGGGAAAAAACTGATTTTAGTCAGGGAGCTTGAGTTTGAATCTTGGCTTTGTTATTTATGGGTTAACTTGAGCAGGCACTTAAATTCTTTATATCCTTACCTAGCAAGTAAAATGATTGTATCGGATGATCTTTTAGCTTCCTTTTGGTTCTAGAAATTTTCAATTCTAGTATATGCAAATCTCTAGAATTTTCTAAGGATGTATATTTTTAATATTCCTCTCCTTAAGGTTCTGGTGACTAGTTAACATTTCATGTCAGATTATATTACTAATGAGATTGACAGATTCTCAGATCCCTTTGGTCCATGATGATGCTGGAGATTTTCCTCAATCTTAACTTTTCCCTTTTCCTTTCCCTTCATTGTATTCTCTCTTCATTGGGGGCTTTGATCACTGAAGTCAGACTATCTACTTGTATTTCTCATCCAAATTCCTTTGGGGGTCTCTTCAGGACGCTTTTCTTCCTAGTTTGAATTTAACAGCTGCTTGCACAAATTCATCAATGTCTACTGGGAATTCTTCATTTGATTGTTACACATGCTCTGAGCATTCCTATCTTAAAAAAAATTACCATGATTAACCCTTTTTTCCATTTTGAGTACATTTCTAGGATCCTTAAATGCTATAATGGCATTGATTCTAGTTTTTCTGTAGTTACCTGATAGATTTCTTCCACTTGACTTTTAGCCTAATACTTCTTAGATAAATTTCCTGAAGGCATTTAATCATTTTTGTTGCTGTTGTTAGCCAAGTAGAATGGCCTGGAATCTGTTTTGATTTTATATGTGCTTTGGCAACATCAAACACTTGGCATTTCCTCATGCTTAATCATTTTAAGGCTTTCGGAGGCTGAAATCACTCTATTTTGGGCTCACTCTCTTTTCCTCTTATATGGGGAGAATAAGGTTTTAAATGTCCAGAAACCTCAGGTAATAGAACTAAGTTTTTCTTCTCTCCTGGCTCCTGGATGTTGGCTTCTTCTTTAAAACTTTGCCTATCATGTTTCTGGCGATGACATAGACACCTGAGATTCTTTAACATTTCTGTTTAATGACAACCACATTTCTAAGTATTTAACAGGTCTCCACGCAGAGACCATTTAGTTGGCTAAAAATGGCCAAAAGAGATGTGATGTCAACTGGAAATTTCTAACCAATAGGTATTACAGAAATCTCTCCCGAGTAAATACTGACAATATATTGGCCTTTTCATTTAATCTTCTCTGCCCCAATCCCCATTAAGGTTGTCATCATCAATTTTTACTCAATAGTCCTGAAGTTAAACAATCAATCTGATAGCGATCTACTGCCTTCTTCCTTTTCCTCCACAGCTCTTACTTCGGTTCATATTCTGTGATGTTAGACTTTTTTTTCCCCCTTTGGTGCTCTTTTAGGCTGAAATGAATGTTGTTTAAAGTGCTGAACAAGTTACCTACTAACCTAAGGATTAGGCTTAAGCTGTTAGTTCTGGTACTTAAAATTCTTCAGGCAATGACCCTATTAAAACAATCTCACTTTATCTGTACATATGCCCTTGAATTTATTTATTGGCCAATGACAGTCTTCTTGTGATGTGATTTGGGCTCAGAGCCCTGTGGCTCTTTTCCAACTGGCTCCCATTTGGTGGAATGTTCTATTGTTTCAAGTTCTGTCAAGTGAGCTGTTCAGTGTGCTCTTCATGCTGGCTTTGACGAGCTTCATTTTGTTAGCTGTTCCTGCTGAATATCAGTTTATTTAGCACACAAAGTCCCAAGACCTAACTTCAGTAAGTGATTCAGGGGCCTCAAAGTCAACATTTTAGACTCTCCAAGAGGTTTGCCAAGTCTGACTGAAATGCTTCAATCCTGGACCGGGACACTTGTATTTGGAAACCACTCATGTCTCTAATGGGGAAAGCCATGTTACTCAAATAACCTTCAGGATCATCATGTCATTCACAGATTATAAATTCAATAAACACCAACTGACCTCTGTGTATGTGCGCCAGGGACAAGGAAGCAACATGATGAAGACATGAATTCCAGGCACTGAAAATGTCCTCCTTCTTGGTCATTACCTGTCAAATTGACAGAAGGAAAATGGCTCCTTAAATAGTTGAGAATTTTTTTTTCTTAAACTATTGCTACTATCAGAATGATATATGCAGATAGGGTTGAACTAACTGGCTTAGATAAGTGTAGACAGAGAACCCCCTAATTCTCAATATAATTAGGCAGCATAGTCCATAAACAGCTGGACTTGGAGCCAGGAAGATCTGAATTCAGATTCAGACTCATGCATTTCCTTAGCTGTGTGGCCCTGAACAAATCACTTAACCTCCTTCTGCCTCAGTGTCCTCATCTGTAAAATAGGTATAATAATAGCACCTACCTTCTAGGGTTGTCATGAGGATAAAATAAGATAGTTATTTATCATTTTGTTAACCTTAAAGCTTTGTATAAATGCTAGCTTTAGTTGTAGTAGTAGTACTAGTAATTACACGTTATCCTAGTAAACAATAACAATTTCCTTCTGCTACCTGAGTTCTTGGGAGCACCTGTTAGTGGTTGAATTAATTAACTTTAGACTAGTTTCACTTGTATGTCAATTGTTAGTTGCCAGACTGTCCAAATTCAGGAACTGACAAACTGTCATCCAGCTCTTCTGCACAAAGTGCCCTCCTAACCATGTGGACCAAAGTTTCCAGGCATCATCCATTTAAAAAATATTGACCCACTGCCAGCCTTCTAGACAAGGCACCATAATGACCGGGGCAGCAAAAAGGTGGAAATATGAGTAGAATAGATAAATCCAAAAGATACATAAATAGAGGGAGATACAAAACCACAAACATTACAATCACTAGTTTTAGCCAAATTACCCTCTGAAGTTGCTGGCTGAACTTTAAATCAGGCAGATGGTCACCAGACTTGAGAGCAGAAGAGTTAAGTTCAGAGTTTCTGACTTTGTACCTTATGACTTCCTATGACTATCTCAGCAACTTAGCACTAGATTTATGTTGTTCAATTATCTCTCAGTTGTGTCCAACTCTGCATGACCCCGTTTGGCATTTTAGGGACAATTGGGGACAATTGCCATTTCCTTCTCCAGCTCACTTTATAGATGAGGAAACTGAGGCAGACAGGGTTAAATGACTTGCCCAGGGTCACACAGCTGGTGTCTCAGGTCAGATTTGAATTCAGGAAGATGCATCTTCCTGACTTCAAGCCCAGTCCACTCTCCATTGTGCTACCTAGCCACCTCAGGTTCAGATATTCAATTCAAGTTGAAGAGTCTTCCACAAATGAAGCAGCATGCTTGTCCTTAGAGATACAAATGCAAAAATGAAGAAGTTCCTGCCTGCAGGAAGCTTACAGTTTATTAGGGATATACAAATAGTTGGCTTGCATCATAGTTTCTTCTTTAAGAGGAAGGGAGTTGAAAGTGAATGGGCATGTAAGCATTGCTTAGTCTTGGTATTCTACCTTGCTCCATGCTTTTCACTGTAAAGGTTGTAAGAATTAAAGAGAATACCTGTTTTCATGTATTTTTCTTATTTCTGTAGAAGGCCTAATGCAACAGCTTTATAAAAGCCTCTTGGAGACGTGTCTTTGTGCTTTGATGAAATACAGGACCGTGTTTAAGCCTCCAGTGTATGATAATTTAGCATTACTACCTAAGATGGCAGGAATAGTTTTGAGGACAATGTCACTGTTTCCCTACAAGTCACCGTCTACCCATCACTCTGTATATCAAAGTAGAGGGCGCAGATTATCTCTGTCATTGCTGCCTGGATTAATAGGGTTCATTGTGTCACCAATTAAAACTAAAAAAGAAAGGTAGAGAGAAGTTGGCCACTTAGGGAATAGACCTGAAAAACACATTGGCAGAAGAGAGTGATCTATGGTTGTCTACCAATGCTTTTTGAGTTTAGACCTTGACATCCCCATCACATTCTGAATATAAAACTGGGAAATTCAAGCTTGTGGTCAATTAGAAGTGTGTCACCTGAGAATATGATTTCCTAATTTTTTGCTGCCAAATGGGAGGGAAGAGGGCAAGAATAGGAAGAGAATAATATATATATATATTATATACATTTGTATATTATAATATATATATATATGAGAGACAGGAATAAAAAAACTGTTTAAATTTTCCCAAATAAAAACCAGAAGACTTTTATATTGTTTGCAAAATGAGCTTTTACTGGACTGACCATGAGAAAATTAGCATCAGGAGAATTGCCTAGGGAATGCAGAACTCTGCCCAGGGAAGGGGCTTCAGATGGGGAAAATTCTTCAGAGGTCAATAACATACTGAAAGCTCACTGACTCCATCCCAAGAAAAAATACAAGGGGAAAAAAATGTTCCAATTAAGGGCAATGGCCTCATAAAGGCCTGCCAGTCGTTTTCTAAGTGCTTTTCCTTATATGTTAACATCAATATTCTTTAGGACCCCACTCAAGTTGATTCAATATAACCTCATCAGGGTTGGCAATCATCCATGTGTGGTCATGAAAGTAGTCATTACTCAGTGCTAGGGAAGGGAAAGAAAGGCTTGGCTCTTATGCTAGGTTTATGCTTGGCTAAGATGATCCCCATTGCAAAGGGAGGCTACTGATAGAGAAATTGGACTGTCCTTTGAGTTCAGCTGTGTCTACAGGCAGCAAACAGATGGATCACGGCAAGGTCAATCCATGCATTTTGGTCTTGACAACTGGTGTGGATTGCCACATGATTGATTTGGCTCTGATAACCAATGCCAATTGGAAAGTGGAGCAAAGTGAATGGATCATCATGACTACTGTCTGATTTCATTCCACAGAAGCTCACTATAGAATGTACTGTTAGTTGAAATCTTATTACAATTAAGGGAATAAATATGTGAGACTATCAAAGTAGTTAAGTATACATGGATATATGATTGTGAAAACATCCAATGTTTAGGAAAGGAGAACAAAAAATTTTTAAATATGTAGGCAGACCTCACTAAACAATAAACACTTCAATGAATGTATAATGTCATCAGTGTGGGTTCTCTCTCTCCACTCACATAGATGACAATTTATTTACACCATTATTTTATGTCACCACCCTTGCACAAGTTACTATTGCTCATATGATACAACCTACTCATCTTTATCACACATCGTTTCATTGCTCAGTAGGTCATCTGCAACTGGAATTCATTTGAAATTATGATGTTCCATGATTTGCAACCATAACTTAGAAAATGATGGTTGTTGGACTTTTATGGCAGCAAATGGCTTGAGATCAACCAAAAGAACTGCCCAGTTTTCTAGTTAAATTCAGCCTAATATCCTTCTTTCAATTTTTGGCCTTGTCATTTATTCATCTATTGCACATGCCTATGATGTAGTTGTTGATGGACTAATTCCATGAGTTGTTTGCCCAACCTCATGTCATAGTCTTGGCAATATTTATTCTTCATCTCCTTTATTTTTCCTATGTGTGTGACTAGGTCGATTTCTTTTGGATGATCAGAGATCTCATGGAGAAGACCTTGTAATATTCTAGAATTTGGTATAACAAAAACAAAATAGTTCATAGAATCCATCAGTTGGGAATTTGTTTTCTTGTACTTTTTACCAAATTCCAAAATGAATGTGAAAAGAGTCCTAAATGCTTTGTTCAAGAGAGAATCTTTGATTAAGCCTATATCATTCTGTTGGCTACCTTGCTTGATATTGATATTCAGTGGATCATTGAACCAAAGTGATCTCAGTGATCATATCTCTCATGGAATCTTACATGTTGGTGGTGGTTGCTTTTAAACTCTTACCTTCTGCCTTATAATCTATTCTAAGTATCAGTCCCAAGGTAGGGGAGTGGTAAGGGCTAGGTAATTGGAGTTAAATGTCCTGTACCTCACAGCTAGGAAGTGTATGAGGCCAAATTTGAACCCAGGCCCTCCTATCTCCAGACCTGGTTGGACCTCTATCCATTGATCCACTTATCTGCCCCAGAATTTTGCATGGTTTTAGCACGCGCATGGACTTTATTTGAGGAGAGTCCATACATATTTTGTTCTACTGAGTCAAGTTCTCTTTGTTTAACTGACAAATAATAGGCACAAGTAGGATCTTCCATTCTTCATACTTGTAAGTAAAAATGTAGTCTGCTATACAAAGTTGTTTATAAAAGCTTTGTTTCTTAGATTTCCATATAGATGTGCACATAGAGTATTCTCATAAAGATTTATAGAAATAAAAATAGTAAGCATAAAGGCTAAAAGTTGCTGATATCTTCTTTTGGTAATAATATGTATTTGTGATTTTTTACATTACTTTTAAATCTTCCTCATTTGGAGATGTCATGAATATTGATCCATGAATAGCATTAAGATTTGTGTTTTTTTAATAAATTAAATTTTTTAGTTTAAAAATATTTTAATTAAATTTTTAAAGAATATTTTCCCATAATTACATGATTCATGTTCTCTCCCTCTCCTCTTCCCTCCTCCCTCCAGGAGCTGACAAGCAATCCACTGGTTTATGCATGTTTTATTACTCAAAACCTATTTCCATATTCATATTTTATAATAGAATAATCTTTTAAAACCACAACCCCAAATCATATGCCCATATAACCTAGTGGTAAGTCATATTTTTGCTTTCTATTTGCATAGTTCTTTCTCTAGATGTGGATAGCATTCTTTTTCATGAATTCCACAGGATTGTTCTTGATCATTGCATTGCTATTAGTAGTGGAATCTATTATGTTTGATCATTACACAATGATTCACTCTCTGTGTACAAGGTTCTCCTGGTGCTGCTCATTTCACTCTGCATCAGTTCATAGAGTCTTTCCAGTTCATATAGGAATCAAGCAGTTCATCATTCCTTATATCACAATAGTATTCCATCACCATCATATACCACAATTTGTTCAGTTATTCTCCAATTTTCCCTAATTTTCCAATTTTTTGCTACCACAAAAAAAGCGCAACTATAAATATTTTTGTACAAACATTTTTTCTATCTCTTTGGGGTACAAACCCAGTAGTGATATAGCTGGATCAAAATCCAGTAGTGGTATAGCATTAAGATTTGTGACCACCAGGTTACAGTTTTTAGATACATAATTGTTCTGGTCTGTCAATTGTCATTTATATCTTAAATGTTATTGCTGCTACCTTTCATTATTCATCAGGTACTAAAAAGATAGAATCCAAATGCAGTAATTTCCTTTTCATTGCTGATGAGGCCAGGTCACTCTAGAATGTCAGCATACCTGTTCTGTTTCATGTTTATTCTTTGTCTTCATTCTAGTTTCTCCTATAAATGTTATCTGATAGGTTTGGTTTAACAATATCATGCCAAGATCTTGGTAGACCCATTTTTCCCCATACTATTTTTTATTGCTTTGTGATACTGCTTATTTTTTCTGCCCTCTCCTACTTTATGATGTTTTGTATATGAGTGTGTACTCTAACTGGTATTGCCACTGGATGCCACTTATTTATTCTCAACAAGATCGAATGTTTGGTGACTGATGACGTTTCTGGGCTTTTAGAAGACTTGTGTTGTACTGTTTTTTATATCAGCTAGACTTTTTGATGAAGTAGTCATTGTGTTCACTTTTGTCTACTTTCCAGTTTTGGAATTGACAGCTTATTTAAGCAAGTGGGGTTAAAATCACTCTAATCCCACACATTTGATTGTCATATCCTTTTTAAATCTAATTTGGTATTAATTTTGACCTTCGCTTTAATAACCAGTCCCTGACCTGACTGCACAGAGGAAGTAGATTCTGAAATGACTAGAATCCTGGTAACAGTTAATGTCTGTCTGCTAAAATACAATTGTCTCCCTTATCCATGAGTTTGCTTTCCACAGTTTCAGTTCCCCTTGGTGCTGATGGGTGGAGTGAGATAGTCTCCTCTCTCTGCACAAGAGGCCTGACTAGCAGAAAGTGTGCCACTTGAAGTTAAAAAAATTTTTTTTGAGTGGGGGTGGGAATGGGGGAAACTGAGAAGTGCCAAGCTAAGGGGCAAGAGTAGGGAGAGAGAGAGCACAGTATTGTAAAGTGAATAAAGGTATTAAAAGTTAAATCGAGAATTGTCTATAAAGGGTTGGGTACTATCCATAGTTCTAGGAATCCACCAGAAGTTTTGGAACATATGCCCTACATATAAAGGGGGGATTGTAATATACTACTGCATAATAACATACAATGTGCTTTATTATTGTAATTTTTTAATACTTACCTTCTGTCTTAGAATCGATAAAAGTATTGGTTCTAAGGCAGAAGTGTGGTAAGGGGTTAAGTAATTTGTGCAGGGGCACACAGCTAGAAAATGTCTGAGGCTAGATTTGAACCAGAACTTCCTGTCTCCAGGCCTTGCTCTCTATCCTCCTAGTCACCTAGCTGCCCCTAATGTACTTCATTATTTCTGCATTTAATGTTGTTAATGTCTTACTGTGTTTAATTTATCAATTAAACTTTATTATACATATGTCTGTACAAGAAAATCACTTTGTACATGGGTCAGCATATTTGCAGGTTCAGCCATTCATGGTAAATCTTAGAACATATCCCCTGTGGATACAGGGCCCTAATATAGTGTCATTTTCAACTTTTGTGTAATATTGTTTGATGTTTTCTCATCCATCATCTCCCTGCTCTTTTCTTCAAGACATTATTTACAGTAGACAGCTGTGATGCTTTTACGTATCTTTTTAAATATATATTTTTTCCAGATTACATAGAGATACAATTTTAATAATCACTTTCTGAGACTTTGCAATCCATGTTCACTCCTTCCTTCCCACATCTTCCCCCTCCCTCATAGGGCAGGTAATGTGATATAGGTTGTACACGTGTTATCATGTTCTGTCAGGTTATGAAAGAAGACAAGTATCACTTATACTAGAGAAAAATTAATGAAGGAAATAAAGTGAAGAATGACATGCTTTTAGACACTATCAGTTCCTTCTATGGCTGTGGAGAGTCTTTTTCATCATGAGTTTCTTGGAATTGTCTTGGATCTCGGCATTGCTGATAAGCCATTCACAGTTGATCATCGTACATTATTGCTGTGACATGCTTTTACACATGAGGCCTTGGGCCTTTCATTTCTCTTAATCCCAAATTATATTTCCAATATAGTTTTGGCTGCTTTCCTCTGTGCTTGCCTTCATATGGAAGTCACTAACAATCAGGGAATCTAGTTGAGTTTTATATAGATTTTCTCTACCCATTCATTCTTTTCAAAGATACTGGCTAGTAAGTTTGCAATTATTCTTCATAGTGATCATGTTGTTCTGGATGAAAGTGAGCACTGCCACGTGTTCCATGAATTCTTGTGTTTGTGTGTGCAATGAAGCCTCAATTCCATCCCACTCCCCAAAGCCATTTTGCTACTTTGTGGTAATGCCTTTGTGTCTTCTGGTTTTTCATATAGTGAGAACAGGTATGTTTTGGCTTCTCTTCAGTGGACTCACTTGTTCATTAGGAGAACATTAAACCTTTTAAGTATAACAAAATGCTGCCTGTAGTCAGTCAAAGAAGCTATGATTCTTAGCCCTCTCTGGGACCATTTCTGATACTTTGCTCCCCTCCTTAGTGAAGTAGGAGGGGAGCAAAGAAGCCAAAAGCTGTTTTACATATTATCCGTTTCATGAATTGCCCTGGCCCCAAAGGGCTATCTCCTCTGAAAGCGTTCAGTGATGAGTCTCTGCACTTGGTTAGAGTAGCTTCAGTCTGTCCCAGGAACCATTCTTGAAACATTCTATCTTGGTGGAATCTAGTCAGGCTTTCACATCGTGGGAGGAGTTCCCAAGAGCCCAGGGTGGGTTCTACCATCCAGTGCAGGTCATAGTCATCGTCATACATTCTGAGCTGGAAGGACTGGATCTGAGGGGCCATCAAGCCGAATTGCCTCATCTTTCAGAAGAGAAAACAGGCTTAGAAGAGTTGAGTGGCTTTTTCTACAGACAGGTAGCCAGAAGGCTAACCCAAACCATCTCATTCTAAATCTAACAGTCTTTCCTCTATGCCACGATAAGTCTCTGGCATTGGAATGGGACTTTTTTTCTCTTACAATATATATCATGGAGCCCAATTTTTTGTAAACTGATTTGCATTTGAAATTTGTTAAAGTTTTTACAGTCGTAATGTGCTTTATTGAAATGATCTCATTTGACCCTGCAGATGCTTCTGAAGTAAATAGCACATGCATTACTATCTGCAATACCACCTTTAGACTCAGGCAAATGGGACCCCTGGCCTCAACATTGGGTCTAAGGGGATGTTGTCCTTTTATTTTTTTTTAATACCCTTACTCTTATCTTAGAATTGATGCTATGGATTCTAAGGCAAAAGAGCTATAAGGCCATTGAGGTTTAGTGACTTGCCCAGGGGCACACAGCTAGGAAGTGTCTGAGGTCAAATTTGAATCCAGGGCCCCTCAACTCTATGCCTATCTACTGATTCACCTATCTGTCCATCTGCCCCAAATGTGCTTTGCAGAACTCCATTCACCATAGGCACACAAAAGTTATGATGATAAAACTGACATGCATAGAATAAAACAAAATAATTATGAATGATATGCAAAAACAAGAACTATTGCCTTATTTGTATGGAATATAAGGTATGGGATATGGGAATATTTCAATGCATTTAAGTTAAACCAGTCAGTTGTCTTGGTTTAGATGAAGTAGTTCCAGATTCCAATAGCCCCAGATCCTCTTTTGGTGAAGGGTCCAGGAAAATGTTTCACATTTGCACAAACTGTTCTGCTTGCCTACATTTTCATCAAATTGTTTAAGTACTCATAGCTTTAACTGTTATGGATTATTTGAAAGTACAGTGTATACTGTTGACTAAATACAATGTCACAGATGATAAATTTAATAACAGAAATGTGTGCTAACATGCACAATGATGTGGGCTCAGAAAACTGCATGCATTGTTACAAAATCCTATTTATAAGAGAAATGTGGCATGCTCACTGATGTTATTCCTTCCTCCAGGGAGGCACAGTTGAAAGTTCTAGTGTGGTTAACCTTAACAATAATATTCCACTTTTATGAACTAATTTTATAATTATGAAATAATTACTAAAACAGTTTTGCTAGATTTAAAGATTTTCTCTTGCCGTCATATGTACATCTCAGGTTTACAACATGAAAATATATTACATTGAAGTTATTAATATTTATATATTGGTATTTGTAGCCTGTTTTCTACATTCTGAGTGGCTAATGGCTTTTGACATCCTGTATTTGCTTCTTAGAATTTCTAATATGTCCCACATTGGCTGCTTAAAAATTCTGGATGATTTAGATTAGTTCATAATAATTCACAACATTACCATTATTTCTTCAAATTTATTTTGAGATTATATTATAATCATTAATGATGTAATTGTAATGAACTTAAATTTTAAAATTTTCTCATTTAAAGAAGGGGCAGATCAACAGATTCCATCAAATTGCATGTGCACACTCGTTCATCATATTATATAGAATAGTGTCTCTGTTATATAACATTAAATTAGAGGCTGGATAGTTTGTAGACAAACTGGAATATTTTAATTTTCTACTTTTCACATTTGGGTTTATTTAAATAGTTGTAAATATTAGTTCAAAAATGAAGGTATGCAATTTTAATATTAAAATATATATTTTCAATAAAAGAAACTAGTTCTACTTGATTTCATTTTCTTAAATTATAATTTTGATTTATCCTATATATATTTAATATATTCTCTATATAGAATTTTGATGTATTCTGTATATTTAATGTAAAATGATTGCTATTTAATTTTTTAAAAAACCCTTCCATCCTGGAATCAATACTGTGCATTGGTTCCAAGGCAGAAGAGTGGTAAGGGCTAGGCAATGGGGATTAAGTGACTTGCCCAGGGTAACACAGCTAGGAAATGTCTGAGGTCAGATTTGAACTCAGGATTTCCCATCTCTGGGCCTCACTCTCAACCCACTGAGCCACCTAGTTGCCCCCCAATTGCTATTTAATTTTGAGAAAGATATACTTGTTTCTGAGGTTTCAAAAAAACAGGGCACTATAAAGTGTCAAGATTATAAATATTCCATTTTCTGTTTGTATTGTACTGTCAATACAATAGGTGATGTTTTAAAAATTATTTAAACTTCAATGTAAAATGCAACAAAAATCATCCTTAAAATTACCTATATCATGAAAATTAATATCATCAAGGGTCTTCCATGAAAGGTCTTTTTAAAAATACGAAATCATGCTAAAAAAAGTTCCTGATTGGTGATAAAGTTTTTATTTGTTATGCTTCTTTCTTGAACACACAGTGTTGCATAAAAAAGGAAGGGAGCAAAATTTTCAGTTTTTCTTGGAATAGTTATACTTGGGGAGTGATAGTGGATTGTTAGATTCTAATTTTTGTATATCAGCTATTTAATGGTTTTGAAAACACTTTAAGAAAATAAAGTTAGAGATATTTGTGACAGGCTGAGAGACTGAGTAGCGTAGAAGTGACATGAGTTTTCATGAATACTTTTGCAAATAGCAGGAAGAATGGGTTGAGGGATTCACTTTTTAACCATTGGTGTTTGACCATACTGCATAAAATTATAACACAAGTAATTTAATGAACAATAGTAATCCAAATATAGACAATCTCTTCAGTTCTTTACAGCTTATTCTAAATCATAATATTTATGAAAAGGTGCTTATTGAGAGCAAATTATTCTATATCATTGATAAATTAATATATCTTACATGGACCCATGAATTTTAGATTTCATTTTTTTAAACCCTTACCTTCCATCTTAGAATTGATATTAAGTATAGATTCAAAGGCAGAAGAGTAATAAGGGCCAGGCAATTGTAGCTAAGTGACTTGCCCAAGGTCACACAGCTAGGAAGTGTCTGAGGTCAAATTTGAACACAAGTCGTCCCAATTCTAGACCTGGCTTTCTATCTCCTGAACTGCTCCTATGATTAATTTTTAATCAACTCCAGAAAAATTGCCTGGGGTCATGCAGATCCTTTAGGTGACCCTGATTATCCCCATTTCACAGATAAAGAAAACAAAACTCAGAGTGGTTAATGATAGTCTATCTCCCACCTCTTTGCCTCAGCTCAGGCCACCCTTCTTGCCTGAATTTATTCCTTCAACATTTTTGCTTTTTAGAATCCCTAATTTTTATTAAGGTTCAGTTCAAATGCTTAGCTGAAATGTAGCACATTTAGCCTTTTCTAATACCTCCACCATCTAAGACTTTGATGGCAAACATTTTAGAGACTGAGTGCCTAAAGTGCACCTTCACACTGCATGTGAGCCTCCCCACCTTACCAGAGACAGGGGAGAAAGGCAGTGCTCCCACTGGGCTGCTGGGCAGAGGGGCGGGGCATGGGAGAGATGTCCTCCGGAGGAGTGGAAAGGGGGAAGGGAGCAGCCCCCTCCAGCATGCATGCCATAGTTCACCAACAGGGATCTAGAGCTTACTACAGTCCTATTACCTTGTATTTCTGTAGTCCCTAGTAGTGATTTCTTGGAGGAACATCTAGTATTTGGGAAAGAATTGGATTAAGTTCTCATGCTGGGGGGGAAGCTATCTGTCTAGCTCTAGCTAGCTGATGGCTCTGATTTTATTGGGGCCTATTCTCACTCCTGGGAGCTACATATTTCCTTTGTGTATACTTCTGTGTATACTTCTTTGTGTACACATTGCCTCTCTCGATGGGATGTAAGCTTCTGAGTACAGAGATGGTTTCATTTTTGTTTCTGTGTGCCCATCACATAGCAAAGTGCCTAGACTAGATTAGGTACATTATAAAAAATAACATTTCATATAATAAAATAATAATTCATAATAATGGAAGTTTTTTGGATCAGTGAATTGCATCGCCTGGAGTTGAAGCCAAAGTTTCAGATTTGAAATCCAATACTCTTTCTCTAATACCATACAATATTTATTGTAAAGGGTAGGAAATAATTGCCTTGCCTTTTTGCAAATCCAGAGGAGTTAGGCTAGAGGTTTCTAGCCAGTGAAATTGGGGCAGATCTGCCAGTGGAATCCCTCTTTATAGTGATAGCCTTCTTATGATGGAACTTAAACCACCTTTAGGGAATTGTTTTTTTCTTCCCCACTCCACCCCTCACCTCCATGCTTAGGACAAATCCCAGAGAAACAGAGATATATAATAAATTGTTCCATGTTTGCAAATGATTCCTCCTGGCCACCTAGGGATAGCCAATGAAAACACTATGGTCTGATGGAAAGTACACTAGACTTGGAATTAAATTCAATAAATACCTATTATGTGGCTATTAAGGACAAGACACAGTGCTAGGTGTTGAAGATACAGACAAAGATGACAAAGTCCACGACCTTGTAGAATTTATATTCTGTTGGGGCAAAGGGAATACAACTCAAGAGTGTAGGATCATTGATACGAGTTAAGAGGGACCTCAGGGGCTGTCTAGAGGAAACTGAGGTCCAAGGAATGGTATGGGATGTATTTTAGATGACACAGGCAGAGAGTGGTAAAGGCAAAATTTGAATTGAAGAAAGACATACACAGATAAGCAAACCAGCAGATATAAGTAGCAAAGGCAACGCGATTTTAGGGAAGAGTGAGAATGAACAATTCAGGTAATACAAAAGGTCTCATGTAAGAAGTGGTAACTGAACTGATTCTTGAAGGAATTTAGATATTCAGAAGTGGAGCTATGGAGAAAGTACATGTAAGCTATGGGGAACAATAATGGCCCCATCCAAAAGTACAAAGGCATGAGAAGATGGAATGTTGGTAAGATTAACCACAAGAGGGCCAGTTTTTCTGGAATACAGTTTGTGAGGTGGAGTAAAGTGAATGAAATCAGGAAAGATAAGCTGTAGCCAGGTGGTTCTGGACTTTAAATGACTACCAGAGGAGACTATTTTATTCCAAAGGCAATAGGGAGCCATTGTAGTTTCTTGAACAGAGAAATGCCATAATCTTTTTCCTGGACCAGTTAATGACTAGAGAGACTGGGTACAGGGAAGTCAATTAATTAGGAAGTCTGGATTGAATTCTCAGCTTTTATATTTAATTCTGGGATGTCAGGAAAATCATTTTAATGCTCAGATCATCAGTTTCCACATCTGTAAACCAGGGGAAATAAACTTCCCATGCTTTAGGAAGAGAAGCTTTGAGAACCTTAAAACACTATTTAAGGATGATTTATTGTTAATTATCTGTTTTTCAGTTCCCTTCTTTCAAGACCTCTCAGCTATAACTGACACACTTGATCATTCCCTTTTGGTTAAAACTCTGTTCAATAAACCTTGTTACCCTGGGTTCTCTGCATCCTCTTGTGCTCCCAATGATTTCTTAGTTCCCTTTGATGCCTCTTTCCATAGCCTACCAATCATTAGCATTCTACAGTATTCATCTCCTTTCATTTTCATTCCATTCATTCATGTCATTTCTACTATTATTGTTTTCTTGTCACTTTTTCATTAACTCATTGAGGTCTTCTTGACAAAGATAGTGGAGTGGTTTGTCATTTCCTCCTCCAGCTCATTTTACAGATGAGGAAAATGGAACAAATAAGGTTAAATGACTTACCCAGGGTCACATGATTGGCAAATGTCTGAGGTCAAATTTGAACTAGGGTCTTCCTGACTACTGGCCCAGCACTCTGTCCATGAAATCATCTTGCTGTACCTATTACTGGATGCAGACAATTCCTACACCTTCATTTAGTCCTCTCTTGTACTCCCTAGTCTTGCCTCCAACTGTCTATGTGACTATCCACTAGGATATTACATTAATGCCTAGAAAATAACATTAAAGGTCGAGTTCAGTGAGTTTCCAAAAATTTGCTCTTTCTGCATTTCCTCTTCCTATGAGACTATCAGATTCCTAGTTCCCAGAGCTTTCGTATTTGGTCTAAGTGTCTACTCCGCTTTCCTTTAACTCTGTATGCAGTTTATCACCAAGGATCCTGCCAGTTCTTTCACTATCATATGTCTTGAATCTGCTTTTCCTTTTAATTTCATTTCCAAAATCATCATGCTTACTCAGGCTCTAATTAGCCCTCACTTTGCCTCTTATCTTGGCTTCCTATTTAGTTTCCATTTCTCCCTAATCTAATCTATCCTTCAAGAACCTTGCAAAATAATTTCCTTCAGTATATTTTCATGATATGATTTGCTTAGGACCTTGCTCAAAATGATTACTGTAACTCAGAGGAAATGGCTATATGACTGTTTAAAAAGACAACTGTCAATGTGTTTGACAGTGTTGAGAAGAGCAAAGGTTTGACTCCTTTAAGAAGCCCTTTCACTTAGATAAAGATCTTTAGCAGAGAAATTGGGAGAGAGGTAGAGGAAGAGTGGGAACAGGTTAGGAGGGCAGGTCATGAAGGGTTTAAGTGCCAAACTGAGGATTTTATATTTAATACTAGAGGCTGGAAGAAGACATTGGAGTTCACTAAATCGAAAGTTGGCATAATCTCATCTCGCCAAGATGGAAATGATCCATTATCTCTTAATAACAGCTGTAGAAGCTAAAATAGGAGCAGAATCAGTGCTATGAAGAACACTGCTATTTCTAGGATTCCTGGGCTCAATGTCTTGGAGTGTCTTCACTGGGGTTAAAAGGGAACTTTTGATCGAGGGATAGCACATGCCACTTCTTATTTCCCCCTCATATCACTCCCAACATGAACCTCTTGGAGTACATGTTTGGGCAAATCAAGCTGCTCTTCTTATCTTTTTTTGAGAAAGGGGTGTGATAGGGGACTAGGGCCTATTTCTACTTTCTAATGTATAACATCTGGACTCCAAAGGTACTATTTCTACTTTCACTGATGGAGAAAATATTTTATAATAGAAAACCTTTAGAGACCTTTTCTATTTTGGTCTCCCAATTGTGCTCTTTTGAATTTCATCTTTAAATACTCTTAAGATGATTTTCGTTCTTTTACCAAGCTTTCTGTAGATTTAATTTGCCTTCTGTTATTTTCCTCTCTTTTGTGAGGCAGCACTTCATAATCTTGTCATCCTCAGTAAGAGTTTACAAATGACTTTATTTTTTAAATCAGTATTGCCCTTGGCCACTATATTTCTCTTTCTGGTAAGCAGATCAAGGACTGGCTGAATAATGTGGTTTCTGGGTTCTTTGGGTCTTCTTGTTAGAGTAATTTTCATCAGCTAAACTTCCTTAAGAAATGATAATTATCTGTTCTTTTATCCATTTCCCACTTTAGGACACATTATCAGTTTGTCTAAGTAATTCAGGTTATAGTTGCCACAATTGGACACCTATTTCCCTATATTTTAATTCTTTCTTTTCATTTGATTTTCTTCCTCAAAACCAAACTGAAATCCCAAGGCTTTCTCTGATTTTATTCCCTCAAGGAGCTCACATTCTATAGGAGAATATTATGGTTCTCCTCTTCCCAAGCAAGGAGTGAATAAACTTAAATACTATAAGTTTTAAGTATATAGTAATATTAATATGAGGTACATTAAATAAGGCCATTTTGATATGGGCAAAGTGATGTCTTCTTATCTGATCTTTCTCTAGAAAGTGGGTCTCCTTGCTGACTTATTCCTTATATCCTACCCTTTTGGCCTTGCATACTCCCTAAATACAGATTAGGCTGGCTCTCTCTTTTTGGTATATGAGCTGACAAGTACCTCTCTGCATAACCTCAGCCTAGTTCTGACCTCAGGTGCTTCCTAGCTGTGTGATCCTGGGTAAGTCACTTAACTCCCCATTACCTAGCCCTGCAGTTCTGCTTTTAAAAACAAGATACAGTTTTTAAAATTTTCAATAAAAAAGAATGATAGCCCTAAAGTTATTTAATCATTTTACTCCTGACAAACTCAGGCTGTTGGCTCCAATCTCCTCCCTCACCTTTCCTATAGGGAAGCAGCACCTTCCTAGAATCCCAGCTTACAGTGTTAATATTCGAATATTTTTACATGTAAAGACATGTACCCAGGTACCCACAGCAAGAAAGGGGCCATTTCATCATAGGGCTGAACACAGACTCCCAAAGATCATGAGAATGAAAAATAGCTGGACTTCCTTCCCTTTTTTGAATGAAAAGACTACTGATTTATATGAATAAATGCTTTTTGGAAAGAATTGTGACTATCAGCTTATAGGGAGAGAAAGCTAGCTGTGATCAATTAATCTTGGCCAAGAAGAAAGGCACTCATCTCACATTCCTATAGCATTCTGTAGCTCAGAGAGCTAGAAAGAGAGAAATAGACAGACATAGATAGACAGAGCATTTATTAAGTGCTTACAGAATACTTTCTTCATGACAATCCTATTAGGAAGGGAGGGTAAGGGCAAGTATTATTATCCTATTTTTATTAGATGAGGGAAAGTAAGCCCAGAAAGCTTTGAGGACCTCTAAGAGAGCCTCTGACATTGCTAAAGGGCTTCAGTGACTCACCCCAAATCACCTAGCGGACAAGTGATAGAACAAAGACTTTGACTCAGGTATTCTGATTCCAAACCCAGGGCTCTTTCTGTTGTATCAGGGGCCTCTGGTTACTGATGACCGACTGTCTCTCCCTGTCACTGCACACTCAGTTTCATGCTTCAGTGTATCTGGTTACATGATACAGAACATTGGCCAAAGCATCAGGTTTCCTCTCTGCTCCTGCCAATGACCGAGCCATATACTTATCTCCTTCTAGACAGGCAAGAAAAAGCCAAGTACTTTGAATAATGGGATGTTTAGATAGGGTAGAACTTATTCTTGATACTGCCTGGCAAAGTTGCCATGTGCTTGTGAACCCAAGTCCTTGTCAGGGACTGAAAAACCATGATCTTGGCCAGAGGCAAAGTATGATGCAAACAGTCAGGCAATCCAATTCTAATTAAGGCTTTAATATTTTATATTAGTTTTCTCTTTTATTGTTTTCATATGTGAGGCAATCTGGAAAGGTAGAACAAATTACCCACCAATCAACCTCGTGCCTGGGATCCAATTTTCCTTGAAAAGACTCCTTCGTCCAGATTAACAACAGTCTTGATTGTTTCTATCAAGGACAGGACTTCTTGCTATTCATGTGACTAATTCAAAACCCATGTCGCCAAGTAATAGATCACTTAGAGATGAATAACATGGAGCCACCTCAAAGGGTTAGGGTTAGAGAAATCCTGGTAACCTTGGGAAGGTGTGGCTATGCCATGCAGGTAGAAGCAAGTGGATGGCATACATTACAATATCCCTGAGAACTCGGACTATGCAATTTCAGCAGGCAAAAGCAACTGTATCTTGCTGGGGGGTGGGGGAGGAGAAGAGATAGTATAGAACAAGCTATGGTCAAAGCAATAATCCAGAGTTGGGAAACCACCATGCCAAGGCCATAAGTGATCAGTGGGAAACCATGGTAACCTAGGTCATTAACAAGATTGTCAAACAAATTGGGGATTTTGGGGGAGGGAGAAGCCCTGAGTGCCATTCATCAAAGTATCCTTGCCCAGAGTAGGCACTTAAATATTGGAATGAACTGAGAAACAAGAGATGAAGTGCTGGTGTCCAGACTACAACCCTTGATTCATCTACCATTTGAGTCGTTCAGTCAAGATAGCCTCGTGATCCTTCTTTAATGTAGGAAGCCTAGTCTTTTGCGTCAGTTCTGCTTTCCTAAAAAGGTGGGACTTATATATTAGTACTACAATAGTTTGCAAGGACAGTGAAAGAAAAGGGACATGGCAGCTTTGTGGAATTGGCTACACATCACAAATACAACAACCAAGAAGTCAGGAGAGTCTAGCAACCTACTTCAGGCAGCAAAACTTGATCTTGCCAAGGAGGAGACACATGGCAACTAAGAACAACACTAGTTTAGAATATGAACTTATTTGTAAAAATAAATTATAGAAGAAGGTAGGGAGCACTATGAGCAGGATCACTTAGGAAGTCAATAAAGAAAGTCAAATAAAGGGAAAACTTGACATATGAGCTAAATAAGCCTACATTTAGAGACAACCAGGAGGACACGTGAATAAATAGAACAGGTGAGTCAGAATTTCTGTGCAAAACTATTTTTATTTACAATGATAGTCAGAACATTCCATTTTCCCTTTAATGTGTCTTACTCTGATATACTATGTGAAGAAATAGAAATTGTACTAATGGAAAATCTAGGAAAAATAGAGAGTTGAATGAATGCATGAAAACATATTTATTAAGCACTTACTATGTGCCAGGCATTGGGTTAAGCTCTTGGAGTATGCATATAAGCAAAGTAGTGAATCTCTGTCCTAAAGGAACTTATATTCTAGCTGATAACACATATAGGAATGGTGGCCAAGGAAAAGTGTTTTGGAGAGAATGATGATAGTAATAATAAGTCCATTGAATGAGTAGGTGTCACCAGGAATGGCTATGTTGATCTGATTACAGTGCTCAGACCTAAAGGTGGAAAGTGGAGGGGGTGATTAAGGGGATGCAAATGGAAGAATGACCTGTAGGTGTCCAGAGAGAAAAATTTGGTAGAATAAACTAAGATCAGGCAAGAAAAGGTAAAATTCCTACCAAAAAGAATCCAGGATTACAGGGGTGAGCACTTTAGTATTAGATGGAGGTAGAATAGGCCAAAAAGTGGTGTGGCAGCTTGAGATTAGGGGCAGCTAGGTGGCACAGTGGTAGAGTACTAGACCTGGAGTCAGGAAGACTCCTCTTCCTGAGCTCAAATCTAGCCTTAGGCACTAACTAGCTGTGGGATCCTGGGCAATTCACTTAACCCTATATGCCTCAGTTTCTTCACCTGTAAAATGAGTTGAAGAAGGAAAAGGCAAACCACCCCAGTATCTTTACCAAAAAACTCCACACAAGGTCACAAAGAATTGGAAACAACTGAACAAAAAGAACAATAACATCTTGAGATCAGGCAAGATAAGGTAAAATGCTCTCCCATCAGAGCCCAAAGTTACAGAGGACAAGACTAGAGACAAGAGGGGAAAACTGATGGGAGTAATACAAGGTTGAAAGTCAAGGGACACATTTTCAAGATAACCTAAAAGAGAAGATACTCAATGATTAGAAAAATCATAGACAGAGTGAAAATCACCACCAAAAAAGTGGCTACAAAAACACTGTCAACAAAAAAGTCCACTTTCTCATTTCTGTAAAACTTCTATGAGAACAATTTACAGATGGGTTGAGGGTTTACTTGAAGAAAATTTGAAACTACAAAGAGACAGTTTTCACCAAAGACTTCATAGAGCACATCATTACTTCACTGTCCAACAACTGACAGAAAAGTATAGGATATACTTGTAGAATAATAGAATAATCCTGATGTGATGCTTGTTTTTTGAGCAAGTTACCACAGGAGGCACCCTCTCCTGCCCTCGGAGACCCAGGCAAACTGGCTACCAACATGATAGCTCCCAGCCAGATGTGAAGATGATATAAGATTCCTTGGTTGATGTAATAATTTCATTCAGTAATGCCCTAATGATCAATCTCCAGTGAGATATAAAGCAGAGAAGCTATATGTGCCAATGGTTTTTGCTCCTATCATAGAGGATGGCTTGGGCAAAGTCCAAATGTTAGAGGGGTGAGACAGTGAGGTCCTCCATATGATGCTGTATTGGTTTAATTCCCATATTATAAGGCTTTTCTATGAGATTTGTAGCCACTCAGAAGAGATCACTCTAACATTCCATGTAGGAAAAAAAAAAAGATGATTGGCAAATGCCTCTGGTCCAGGCCATGCCATACAATTGGATGGAGAGTCTGAGTTAGTCTATCAGCGCATATGTCCAGAACAGACTACAGTTTTCTGGTGAACTGGGAAGCTAGGTGTGATGGTGGGTGGAACTATGGACCTGGAGTTAGAAAGTTAAAGTCTGAGTTAAAATCTAGTCTACAGACTCTTACCAGCTATGTGACCCTGGGCAAGTCATTTAATCTCCACTTGCCTCTGTTTCCTCATTGCTGGAATGATGATAATAGTAGCACCTACCTTGTAGAGTTATTGTAAGGATAACATGAAATATTTTTAAATGTTTTGCAAACCTTAAAGTTCAACATAAATGCTAGCTATTATTTTTACCTCACTATTATTAATTAGGAGAAAGAAATCATATTATATTTCATTTGGGAAGTTACTCAATACTTTCAAAGACCCCAAGTTAAAAAAATCCCATATATTTACACACACACACACACACAAACACACACACACACATACTGTTGTGTGTGTGTTTGTGTGTGTGTGTGTGAACCCTTACCTTCCATCTTAGAACTGATACTTAGGATTGATTCCAAGCAGAAGAATGGTAAGGGCTGGGCAATAGGGTTAAGTGAGGTTAGATCCAGGATCACACAGCTAGGTAGTGTCTAAGGCCACATTTGAACCCAGGGCTTCTCATTTGTAGACCTGGCTCTCTATCCACTGAGCCACCTAGCTGTTCCAAAACCATATTTTTAATATCAAACTGTCTTCCATTGATGCTGTATGACTAAACATCATGGAACAACATGATCTCTCAGGATCCTAATGTATGGATGGACTAAAGGCATAACCATAACCAAAGACGACTTATGTGTAAGAAGGGAGGTAAAATAGAAGTTCTAGGAAAGGTATGATCAGAAAAGGTGGGATCACACAGCAAGAGAGAAAGACAGGCCAAGTACTGCAATGGTAGCCCTAGAATTCTCAGAGATCTAGGAGAAGGCACCATGGAGCCTCTAGTCCCTTTAGAGAGTTTATGGTAAGGGATAGAGAGAAATCTACCAAGATCAGAAGGGGTGGGAAGGTTGTTCCCTGTACCTTTGGAGGGAGTAATCACATTGAGGAGACCATAGATGCATTGAAGTTAAATGGGTCTAAGAAGAATTATTAAAGGCAATATATTAGCAGTAAGTTTACAAATGCCCATGTTGTTTCTTGAATTGATGTTTATTTTAGGAATCAGTAATCCCTCCCTGAAAGAGCATCTTCAGACTGTAATAGTTGGCTGGGGAGGGGGGGGACAGGAGACCTTATAATCTCTTCTTTAGCTCTTCTAAAGCTCTAACATTGTGCCATTGCCAGCACTGGATGCCTGATTCTCTCCATTTGTGATATTAATGCTATTAATAGAGTACATCTGTTTTCAATTAAGATTAATTTTCATTCAGATAAATAAATTAACACTAATCAAGGCAAGTCAAAAGGGATGATTAATCCTTGGCACTAAAATAAATCTTAAACTCAATCTTTTGGCACTAAAATAAATCTTAAGCTCAATCATGGCACGCCTGAAAGCTTCACTAAGGTGAAAGTTACTTAAGTCTCTCCCTGTTCCAGTCAGTCAACAAGCATTTCTTTAAGCAATTATTATAGGCCAGAAATTTTGCCAAGTGCTGGAGATAGAAAGAACAGGGGAAAAAAATATCTCTCTACCTTCGAGGAGGTCACAATCTAACAGAATGTCCATCCTCCAAGCACTGCCAAAGTAATTTTCATTAAGTGTAGATCAGATCCTGTCACTACCCTACTCAATAACTCCAATGGTTTCCCATTATCTTTAGGATAAAATATAAATTTAACTTTTAACAGTTTAAACTACAGTATCCTGGCCCAGCCTATCTTTCCAGTTTCATTGGTCATTATACCTTTTTCTGCCCTCAGAGATTGAGTCAAATTAGTTTTCTTTCTGATTATCGAATATGAAACTCTCTTTCTGGTCTCTTAGCCTTTGCAATGCTCCCCCCCAATCCCCACTCAGCCTCACCCCATCCTTAAAATGCGTAACATTTTCTTCTGCATCAAAGAATCCCTCTCTTCCTTCAAGACACAACTCAAGCCCCATTTCCTTCTACATGATGCCTTTCCTGATCTCTCCAAATGCTCTCTCCCTACTTCATGTTTATTTGGATCATATTTATTATTTATTTACTTAAGTATGTATTTGCCACTTCCCTATTAAATGTAGATTTCTGGAGAATAGCAATTATTTGATTCTTATATTGATATCTTCAGAGCCTAGAAATATGCCCAACACACAGTAGCACTTAATAAATACATGACTAACCTATGACAGCTACATTCTTTTTCTGGGTAAAGATATTTTATTTTACCATTATGAGTAATAACAATTTCCCACATGAGTTTTCTGAAATTATATGATCCAAATTGTCTTCCTCCCTCCCTCCTTCTCCTCTCCTTTCTTGGAGATGATAAACAATTTGATCTGCATTATACAAGTATTATTATGTAAAACATTATTTCCATATTGTTCATTTTTAATAGCTAATTCTTATATGGATTTGTGGTGTCAGTTGTTTATCACTTGTGTCTCCCTCTTCATGACTCCATCTGAAATTGTCTTGGCAAGGATACTGGAGTGGTTTGCCATTTACTTCTCCAGCTCATTTGACAGATGGGAAAACGGAGGCAAACAAGATTAAGTGACTTGCCCAGGGTCACAAAGCTAGTAAGTGTGTGAGACTAGATGTAAACTTGCAAAGATAAGTCTTCCTGATTTCAGACCTGCTGCTCTATCCTCTGAGCCACCTAAGTGCCCTCTGTAGGAACTCAGTAATTTAAAAAGAATTTAATATATACCATCTCAACTGATCCTCCCAATGGCCCTGTATGGCAGACTGGGGCAGTATTATGCCCACTTTATGGATGAGGAAACTGATTTATAGAGTTTAAGTGAGGCTCCCAAGGTCACACAGGTGGTTAATGGTACAGTCAGAATTCCAATTGTGCTATTTTTTAACTTCTGCTTTTTTATGCCATAGCTATTTCCCATGTTATGCCCCATTTCCCAACAGAATCCTCACTTACACCAAAGAAACAGAGATAAGCAAGTGGCATTTGGCATCCATATCGCTGCCCCCCACCCCAACTCTT
Organism: Monodelphis domestica; assembly: GCF_027887165.1. Classification (NCBI taxonomy): domain Eukaryota; kingdom Metazoa; phylum Chordata; class Mammalia; order Didelphimorphia; family Didelphidae; genus Monodelphis; species Monodelphis domestica. The sequence goes on along the minus strand of NC_077227.1, from coordinate 601,815,448 downwards.
CTCAGCCCAAGTGTGTGGTGTCTTCGCAATGCTGTTTTATGTCGCCCAGTTAAAAGCCTCTTTTCCTGTTGTCCTTGGAAAATAAGGTTTTCCACAAAAGGGATTTTCACAAGTAAACTGCTTTTTATGGCTCTAACTCAAGAGGCTCGAGGCTGGGTCCTGAGGGTGGCTCCAAGTCTTTTCTATTAAGTAAAATGAATAGGTTTCCTGACAGCTTTTTGCCTTTTTTTTTTCCTTCCTCCTGGGTTTATGGCCAGGGGCAGCTGAAGTGGTCACAGCTTTAGGTCTACATAAAGTATTTCTGTGACATTAAAAATCATGCACATGGTGGAAGCCCAAACAGAAAATGGAACTGGATGACTTTACAGCTTACTTTAAAAAGAATTCTCTCTTCCATCCCAGGATTGGCATTGGTAGTGTTTGATATAGCAAGAGTGGCTGAATGAGTTACTTCCCAATTGGGGTTTAGGGCATCACTGAATGGACGTTTGGCACCAAGACCAAAGTTATTGATAGCTTTCCCTTTAGAGATTTATTATGTTGACAGAAAGAAGCAGAAGCCGTTAGAATATTTAATAGAATCAATTGTGTTTGGTTTGGGGTGGGGGGAGTTCATTTGTTTGGGTGAGGGGAGGGAGAAGAGAAAATGGTTAATTTTGCAAAAGAAAAAAAGTTTTATTGATGGTGTTTTTATACCAATCATTCCTCAATATAGCTGCCCCCAACATAGAATTATTCACTGTAACAAAAAAGTGACTATTTCTATTGCTACTACTACTACTACTAACAATAATTATGATAATAGCTAGTATTGATGTAGCACTTTAAGGTTTTCAGAGTATTTAACAAATATTATCTCATTTTATCCCTGATCCTGTTATGTCCATTTTATGAATGAGAAAAAAATTTTAAACCTTTGTCGTCTGTCTTAGTATCAAATCTTCTTTTTAAATTAAAACCCTTATCTTCCATCTTAGAATTGATACCAAATATCAGTTCCAGGGCAGAAGAGAAGTAAAAGATAGGCAACTTGGGTTAAGTGACTTGCCCAGGCTGGCTGGGAAGTGTCTGAGGGTCACATTGGAACCCAAGTCCTCCTTTCTCTTGGCCTGGTTTTCTATCCACTGAGCCACTTTGCTGCCCCACCATGCATGTGTTGCTGTGGAACCATAAGCAGGCATTCTACCAGGCAGAAGTCATTTTCCTCAATTTTAAAATATAGAGAATAATACTTGCATTACCTACCTTGTAGGACTATTGTGAGGAAAGTGCCTTCTTTACACTAGAGATCTTTGTAAATGTAAGTTATTATTAAAACTCAAAGCTTCACTTCAAAAAGCCTTCCCAATACTTAGAAAGTTAAGAGCCAATACTTGTTCATTTGCCTGACCTGGAAATAAAAGCACCCTCCATGACCTAAGAAATATACTATAAAGACCCAAGAGGGAATTCAGGATCTCAAAGATTAATTAGGATATTTTTCTCAGAAATGAAAACAGCCTAAGAGGCTTAAGAGATTGAAGCCAGACTTAGGGTCAGGTAAGACTTGAATTCAAGACTTAGTTCTGACATATTCCCTCTGGGACCAGAGATAGACAAGTCACTTAAACTATCAAGTCAATCAATCAATAAAAATTTATTAAATGCCTGTTATGTGCCAGGCATTAAGCAAAGCATTGGGAGATTAAAAAAAAAAAGACAAAAAACATTCTCTGTCCTCAAAGAGCTTACAATCGAGGTTTCCCAGATAACTCTCTCAGACCACTCATTAAAGACCAATTTCTAATCTAGTCTATCCACAATGGGATTTCCCCACATTACTGAAGTCACAGGAGTCCTGTGCCTCAATCTGCAAAATGGCAACAGAGGAAAAGAATAATTTCTAAGGCAAAATAAGTGTGAAAAGGAGGCTGAGTAAACAGTCTAAATAATATTGTAGGAAAGTGAATTTCCTTACCCCAGACCTGGATGACTTTGTATGTTACAGGCAGGAGTTGTGCTAGAACCAGCTCAAATCAGTTAGCAAAAGCCCACTGTTAATTTTTCAGTGTGAGCATTTATACCTTAAATCCTACAAATCAGAGCTTGGTTTATTGCTTTTTCAGACTTTTCTAGACTTAAGAAAATGTTGGAGAAAATTTAAATAAAGCAGATTAAATTTTAAAATTTACTGCAAAATTTCCCACCCTCCTCTTCCCCCCCCCCCCCCATGAGAGTAGTTTTAAACATTTACCAGAACTGAACTGCTTACAACCAGACAAGTGGCTCTCATTCATAGAGTCACATAGGATTGGGTGCAACAGATGTTTTATTTGGACATGCACCATTGCAGTTGGCATCTGAAGAAAGTTTAGAGAAGCACCTAAGAAAGAACTACTTGATGTGAAATATTGATTATAATTACTCGGGACATTGTTGTTAGCCTTTAAATGCATCGCCACCTTTTTGTAGTTTCTGACCATAGCACTGATATGATTTTTTAAGTATTTTGGTGGGGGTGCAGATAGGGAGGTATTGTCTGATATTGTCATTGCATATTAAATTTTCCTAACTTAAAGAGTTTAGGGGGGAAAATCACCATAGACCAGCTCCAAGTTTAAGGACATTCTAATATTTTACTGAGCCTCAAGTATGATGTTACCCTGGCAAGAAGTAAGATCCTATAGAAAAATAATGAAGCTTTTTTTTTTTAGGATACATGGTGAGGTCAGAGCCTCTTTCTGTAGAAAGGCATACAATGTCTTATATTATAATTATAATCAAGACCTTGTGATTACAGAAATACAGGAGCATGGGAGTTGTAGCTTTAGAGGCACGTTTTTCTATAACTGACGGATGGTCAAGTGCTGCACTGGTAATCACTGAAAGCAGAGAAAGAGAGGACTCCCCCCAGGCTGGCCGATGCATCTTCTGTGGAAGACCGACAAGAGAACAGGCACAAGAATGGCCCAAAGATGGGACCATTTGGATGGGTCACGATTGGAACTGATGGAGGCAGTAACCACATGGATGAGATCACAGATCCAGGGAAGCATTGGAGTGTAAAGATACGCTTGGCATAATGGGAAAATCTTCATCAGAGAGGCTCAAGCAGCCAGGCTTTGGCTGAGTTTTCCTTGAATCTGGATTTACTTTACTTAACAAGTTAAACCCACTGATGGGACTTTCATGCAGGCAGATTGCTATTATAAAAACCTCTTGCTAGGTAACAGTCATGTCAACTTCACAGATGGTTGGAAGGTGTATGGTGTTTTAGTGTGGCCATGAAAAGTACATGCATGTTTGCATGTGTTGTATTAATATATGATATGCTAGTGTATTAATTGATGTAGCAATTTATAGAAAATATTTAATATAGAATTATTGCTATTTCTCCTTTTGCCTAACTACTTAAATCTTTTTTTTTTTACATCCTTGCCTTCCATCTTAGAATCAATACTAAGTATTGATTCCAAGGCAGAAGAGTGGAAATGGCTAGGGAATTGGGGTTGTGACTTGCCCAGGGTCACACAGCTGGGAAGTGTCTGAGGCCAAATTTGAACCCAGGACCTCCCATCTCTAGGCCTGGCTCTCATTCCACTGAGCCACCTAGCTACCTCCTACCTTATTTAAATCTTGACCATAATCCTTTTTTTAATTTTAAGGGCAGGGGAAGTACCTTACAAATTATTTCATTACTGTAATGCCTAGCATAGAAATTTCCTCTGCCTATGCAAACCAGGAACTCATTTGTGACTTATACTTTTAGAGAACTGCCAGGGGCACTGAAATGGTAAGTGACTTGTCCATGGTTACCCAACTAGTATGTGTCAGAGGGTACCTAAATCTTCTTGAGTCCAACTATGCCTAATGCCCTCAATACCATATTTCAATACCAAGCTGAAATCCTTTTCCCCCCTTGAAACTTTTCTAGCTCATGATGGTCTACACCGTCTTCTGGAATCTCACAACACTTAAGTGTCTGTTCCACTCATTAGGCCATTGAATCATAACTTTAAAAATTTCTTCTTCCATATTGGTGAATATTTATTATTTTAATATTTAGTTGTTCATGTATTTATGAATTGTTTCTCAAATTAGATAGCAGATTACTTGAATACAGGACCTATATATTTTACTTTGGCTCTATTATTGATCCTCTCTTCACTGAGCTAGAAAAGTATGTTGCTGCTCATAAAGAATGCAGACAATATAAAATTTGTTGATTGGGGAGTTTGTATGTTGGATTCCCAGTGTCTGGTGCACAGTAGGTTCTCAATACATTTTTGTTGATTGATTCACCAAGGTCTATTATACATATATTCATTATCACTCAGATTCACAGGCAATTTCTGATTTGTAAGCACTAGGATTTCACAATTCCTCATACATGAGGCAATACAAGCATTGTGAAACCTAGGCAAGGTTTGAAATCATGCCTTCTGTGCATTACTGTCAGTTGATGGCTTTTTGGCATTATTCCAACACATGAGATGACTTAATATAAAATAAATATCTCTGTGCCTTAGAGAGTAGAATTTTCTGGTCTAAAACTATATGCATTATGGAAAGTAATATTTAAGTCTGCCCTTCATTTTGACTGCTATATGTGGCACCATCTCTCTCCTCTACCTCTAGTTTCAGCTCTGCTTACGTATAAATGGTAGCTTGGGAATAGCTACTGAAAGGCTTCCAGCCACTGTAACTCTCCTTTTGGGCTCCACATTTTCCACAGATTTCCACATTTTGCTCTCTACTCCTTTGCTTCTCTATCACCATAAAAAAGCCTGTTGTTTCCTGGACTCTTAACTGTCAGTACTGCTCTCTACTTCTCATCTCGTCATAGGGTTGATCCATAGGGCATCTGAGTGGACAGGTCTGCCAATGGTAACTACCTTCTTCCTTCCCACTCTTTTAATTCCTTCATTGCTAAGCTTCATTTCTTCTCCTCATGCCAACTGTCAGCCCAATACATAATAATACAATCCAAGCTTTCACCATTGGGACTCAGCCCCATTTCCCGTGATCACATACATAGGATAGTCAATACTGAGGCTAAATTATCTTCTGAGGTGGAGATGTGGTCTTTTATTGTACCCTCAACCTGTCTTTTCCCACAGGAAAAAGAAGTAAAAGTAGAAAAAAGGCTTGTGTGGAGATGAGGTAGGAAAGGAGCAGAAAACAAGCAAACAAATCTGTTCCTACCCACTCACCCCAGCTGCATTCTGGACTTTTTGTCATTTCTAATATTCCACTGTCCTTTTCCATGTGGATACTCACTCTAGTGGTGCAGATCATAACCCATTCATACCTGCCTCATCTCTTCAGTGCAGGATTATGTTCTCCTTGAAATCTTATACAAGGGGTCAACCTAAAGAGTTGGTGAGAGGTCTTCTAGGTCTCTTGACCAATGCGGTATAGAGGTTCCTTGCTAGGGGGCTGGTCTACTTCCTTTTCTAGTCATTTATTAATTTGATGATATCTTTTAAGACACTTCTCTCATGAAAATTTTCACTGATACATTCTGCAACTTACTTAAGTGCACCATGCATTTCTCTACCCCTTATTCAGTGGCCTATAACCCAAATATTTCTGAGACTGATGTTCCATAATTTGACATCATAAAACATCACCAGAAGAACAATGATATTAAAAAGATGGGACCTTGTTTTATGCAGAAGCTTGGAGTCATTACAAGTGTAGTACAATTCATTGAAGGCAATCTAGTCCATTTTCTGCTTCTCATTCAATTTATTATTATTTATAATAATGATGATAATAATAACCAGCAACTACATGGCAGCTACTCTGTGCCAGGTATTGTGCTAAGTGCTTTACAAATATAATCTCATTTGATCCTCACAACAACCCTGGAAAATAGGTGCTATTATTATGTCCTTTTCAGGGTTTGGGAAACTGAAACAGAGGTTAAGGGGCTTGCACATCTAGTTAGTATCTGAGGCCACATTTGAATTCGGGTCTTCCTGACTCCAGACCCTGTACTCTATCCACTGAGACTTCTCACTGCCTCCTTTTTGGTATCTTTTATCTCTATTGGTCCAAAATATTAGTATTAATGGAATGGCTCTCTGGGCTGCCCATTCAGTAGTATATGGACAACAGGTATTCTTTTTGTAATTACTTTCTCTTTTGTGGATATACACTGAAATTACTGAGTATTTACTATAAGAAGGCATTTGATCCATTAGAGAAAGTGCCACCTTAGAGGATCCCCTCCAACAAAAGCTTTCATATGGATGGATGTCTTGGGATTGTGGAAGATTCCTCAAAAGATGTAACAACCAAGATGACTTTGTTGTTACTCTAGTAACCCTATGATGACTGATACTGGGCAAGATATAAAAGACAGAGATATATACATTAAGAGTGTCTGTATTTTGGAGCAAAAGTCAAGGAAAGGTGCCTCATAGGTGATGATGATCCTCCTGATGCACCTGTCTCATGATAACAGGGTGCAGATTTCATCAGACTCTGGGACTTTACAGAGCCTTCTGGACCAGATCCAAGATAATTTTTGACCATGGAGCAAAGCAGATGTGGCAGATATAACTCTGCTACATGAATGTTAGCAGATAAAATTTTGAAAAAGTTTTGATTCCTGCTGGGAAATTTATGTGAAAAAATAGGAGACTATACTTTTCTATTTATAATAGGACATGGAAGGATAGAAATTCTGGTTAGCTAATAACAACAATAACAATAGTAACATCCAGAATTTATATAGATCATAAAAGTTTATAAGACACTACAAATATCTCGCTTGATCCTCACAAAAACCCTGGGAGGTAGGTACTATTATCATTTCCATTTTACATATCAGGAAACTGTAGTAGACAGAGGTTAAATAACAGATTTGAAATTAGGTCTTTATGACTCCAGATCTGTCATTTTATCCACTTCATTACCTACCTGGATAGATGGGACAAATGGTGGAAGAAAAAAGTGAATCAGATGTATCAATCCTTTACAGAAAAAAGAAAGGAAGAAAATGGGGAGCCAACCAGGAATTGAGGCATATGTCATTGATTTATACCACCAGGAGCCCTCAAAATCCAATAGCTTCCTGATTCTCTGAAACTTTATTTTCCTTATCCCCAATTCCAATGGAATCCTTCCACCAGACTATGAAAGCTATATCCTATTCTCCCAGTGCAATACCCACTTCCCACTGTTTATTTAGTTGGGGATAAAGGAAGAAAGGGAAAGAATAAAAAGTACTGGCTTGAGAATGAGAAGAACTTGCTTTTAATCCTGGCTCTTTTGAAGTTACTCTAAAGGTCAAGAGGCTAAAACTTTTCAAGCAATTTGAAGGAAAGATATCAGCAGTAACCCAGACTGGGAAAGCAGTTCTAGAAAATTGCTGAGGACCCTCATGAATCCAGACAGACTAAGAAGATGACAGCAATAGATGTCCCCAGAAATCAGACACAACATCATGAGACTCAAGTGAGCCTTTGGATATAACAAACTGAACTGTGGGGGTTGCGCTCTCCATCCACTTCTGTCCTTTCCATGGACCAATATTTTATTTTTGATTAAAAAACCCTTAACTCAGAAAAGAGGAATGCCCCCAATGTCTCCTTCTCAATGCATCTATCAGTCATTTTTAATATGTTAAGAAATATCCAAATAAGTTAGACCCTCCATGAAGTGTATAATATAATTGAGCCCTTATGTACCCTGATGAGACAATTCTGAAATGTAGAGAGGTTATATGTGGATTCTTTTGGGAGACTAACATTTCTCCCAATGAATCAGAAGAAACCGTGAGAATTTACTACTCTGAGCCCTTATTCTTTTGGGGTTGGTATTTAACCCCACCTTTTGATTGTATTAAGAACAAGGCTTGAGGTTTATCTACATAAGGGAGATACATACACACTCTGGGAGGATGGAAGCCTCATGGTTCCCTGGCACTGGGCAGACAGTTGCCTTTTCTCCCATGTGGCTCCTGGTGTCCAGAAGGCTGCTCTCTGACCCAGATTGAAGTCAAGTTTGGCCAATCAGAGAGACCCAGGAAAGTGACATCAATGAATAGATAAGTTTGGGTAGAGAGAGGAAATTGTGTTTTTCTAGCCTGGGGTCACAGGGTGAGGAGGCATGTCTGTAGTGGGATTGCGCAGCCAGCTGGAGCAAGCACTGATTGAGGTAAGGAGGCTTGGGAAGGGAAACATGTGGCTTGTGCCTTTTCTTTCTCTGAGCCACTCTTTTAATTTATTTAATAATAAGATATAGCCTCTAAGAATTTTAATCTTAACACCCTGACACTAACAACCGCATGACCTTGGACAAATTATTTATCTGGCCTTCTCTTTTCTCATCTCTAAAATAGTGATGATGGATTAGAACAATCTTCAGAATCTCTTTCCATGCTCACATCCTACAGTTTGTTCTATCTAAAATGTGAGTTTAGTAAATTCAAGTTGAATTCAATTTGTTAAGTATTTACTGTGTGCTAGGCACAAAGCCAGTCACTGAGGATGCAAAGGAAGTCAGTCAGCAATGGTCCCTATCCTCAAGAAGCTCAGACTCTAATGGGAGAAGATAACACAAAAACCAGTATATACATATTAGATAGACACAGAGTAAATTGGAAGGTCATCTCTGAGGAAAGGCATAAGCACTGAGGGGACTGTGAAAGGCCTCTTGCAGAGAGCAGAATTTGAATTGATCCTGTAAGAAAGCCACAGAAGCCAAGAAGCAAAGACTAGGAGGGAGAACATTCCAGGCAGAGGGAATTAAATAGCTCACGAAAGGACATAGAACTGTGAGAGTGTTGTGTTTTGAAGTATAACAGGAAAGCTGGTGGTATCCCCAGATTCTAGAGTACATATATAAAAAGGGAAAAGATTGGAAAGATAGGAAGGAGAATAAGTGTGACCATCTATAAAAACCTAGATTTCTTATTTAATTCTAAAGGATTATAAGGGGCAACTATGTGGTACAATGAATAGAGTACTGGGGCTGGAATCAAGAAAACTCATCTTTCAGAGTTCAAATCCAGCCTCAGACTTTTACTAGCTATGTAATCCTGTGCAAGTCACTTAACCCTCTTTGCCTCAGTTTCCTCATATGTAAAACAAGCTGGAGAAGGAAATGGCAAACCATTCCAGTCTCTTTGCCAAGAAAACCCCCAATGGGGTCACAACAGTCAGACTGAAAACTACTGAACAACAACTAAAAATATTAAGGAATGACTGAAGTTTATTTCGTGCAGAGGAGGGATGATATACTCAGATCTGCATTTTAAGATTAATGAGGCAGCATAGTGGAGGACAGACTGGAAAGGGTGGATACTTGAAGCAAGCAGACCCAAATAGCAGGCTACTGAAACAGTGCAGGCAAGAGGTGATGAGGACCTGAACTAGGAGAGCACCTCTTAAGAGAAGAGAATAGAGTATATAGGAGAGATATTAAAAGAGATAGCAGGACTTGGCAATAGATAAGGGGGATGCGAGTGAGGACATAAGGATAACATTGGAGTTCCAAGCATGAAGAAATGGGATGATGATTGTCACAGGGAAGCTCAGAAGAAGGGAGGATTAAGTGTACAGAACCAAAGAATAAATGAACCATGATTTAAGAAAAGAGAAATAGGTATTTAGAGAACAAGGAAACAAAAGGAACAGAAAAAAAAAAGGAATTCAAAAAGAATATGGAACAGGAATGGGAGAATATGGGAGTCAAACACTGTTAGGTGTCCAGCTCTCCCCAAAAGCATTTAATTCTACCTCAAATTGACCTTTTATCTAATGGATTAGATCATTGCCATATTATTCCTTCTATTACCTTCCTCCTCTTATTAGTCTCTCTGCTTTGTGTCCTGGCCCTTTGAAACTTTTCCTCTCCCTCTCCATGGAGGTAGTCTGTTTCTGGATAAGAAATTAATGTATTAGTTAACCATTAATCATTATAGCTCTAGTATTCTTGGAATGGGAAATGTACACGTGTATCACAGAAATTGTTTCTGAATTTTCTTTCCTCCCCCTAAGGCATAAATGAAGTTGTCAGAACATGAGTAAATATGATCTTGGCAAAAGTTTCTATAATTGAGTATATTACTTCCTAATTTTCCCTCTCCTCCCTCCCCTCTGCTGTGTCAAGTAAAATGCTCTGCTTTTCATCACGTCAATTTTCAAAATAGAAAAATATGATCTGATGATTTGTTTCCTCTCAGTTTTGAGTATTCATTTAAACTTTATACAAATAAAAAATGCCTTGATCATATTCACTATCAGACATACGACTAAAACAAATAAAAATTTCTGCTATTCTCTCCCTTTTTTTCTGAATAGTTTCCTTATTTTACAAGTTCCTCCAAACCCTGTGGGTGGGTGGAGGGGTCAAAGAAGGAAAAAGCAAGATGTTATTTAAATAGATTTTACAGACTCTAAAAGCATACCTTTGGAGTAAGGTCAGCCAGAAAGATCTCATTTCAATAATGTGATCTTTAAGTTTAGCTGTACATTGTGGTTACTGCATCTGACTGCCCTTGGTGAGTGGCTAAAGCTGACATAAGGCAGAGAATAATGTATTTTTCACATATGAAAAAAATTAGACCTTACGGAGTTTGTTTCCTAAAACCCTATAACCCCTTAGATGATGTATAGTACATAGAACAGGTGAGGAAACATGCTTGAAGCTCTCAATTTTAACTTCTTCCAGAGATAAATGTGGTAAGGTTGTATGGAATGGGAGCATTAAATGTTTTCAAAACACAAAGCTAAAATGATAATAATAATGATGGATTTTAATAATTCTTAATAATAACCTGATTCTATCATTTTAAAATGTATAAAGGGCTTCACGAGCTAATTTTATCCTCACAACAATTATTGAAGGTAAGTGTTATTATCCTCATTTATAGATAGGGAAACTAAGGTAGGACACAGTTAAATAATTTTTCCAGGGTTACACAGTTAATAAGTGTCTGAGATCAAATTTGGACCCAGGTCTTCCTAACCCCAAGTCCATTACTCTATCCTGTAAAGATTATCATTAATATTTTATAATCCAAGTATTATTTTAATGCTATTTATTAAAATTGACTTAGAGCAAAGAGGAATTAAAATTCCAGCAAGCACCCAAAATGCTCCCTCCTTCCCACTCAGATAAGCCTGAGAGACAGCATGGGTAGAAACAGAAACTCAAAACTCCCTCCACATAAGGAGATGCACAAACAGGAAAAGGAAAAGGGGGTTGTGGGAAATGTAGTCTCTAGGGTTCAAGATTCTAAATAAATATATCCACCCCCTGTGATCCTTTGGGGGACCAGTCTCCCCAGTGGATCATGAAAACATAACTAACTTATAACTTGAAGTAGAGGTATATACAAATATTACATTTTTTTAAAGGAAAATTATGATAATTTGGGGATAAGAGGAAAATAAAAGGGAAAAGGAACAAAACCAATAATAGGTACATTGACAAAAAAAAAGCCAATTAGGGGGAAGTCCCCTTTGGCATAAGAGTGTGCATTCAAAAGCAAAGCATTTCAACCCCTCCCCTCCAAGGTTCAAATTCACCATATTTCAAAGTTCACTCTGGATCTTCTGGTACAGCTTGTGGTATCTGCAGGCATCTTCATGGTGCCTTCTAGATTCTGGGAGGTAGTCTTTTGTTCCAAATTTGGCTCAAATTCAAGTCAAAGTTCACAACAATAACATAGTCCCCCCCTGAGGAAAATAACACACACAAACACCCAGGAGGATACAGGTATGCATGTAGGAATTACACAGGGATACATGGTCAAGTCATAAGGCATATGAATCAAGTATCAAAAAAATCAAGGAATCAAAGAAATTAAAATAAAAAATAACTTTGGAGTCTGAGAAAAAATGTAAAAAGAAAACTTGAAGAAAAAAATTCTGTGAAGAAGGAAAAAAAGAAAAAAAGGGGAAAAATATCGAAACTCACAACAGTTTCTTGTAGTGATCCATGTCCCATAGCATACAACAATTAGTCACTAACCCAATTTAGCAGTCTGGACTACAATAAGTTGTCACATCATGAGAGAAAATAGAAAAAGTGATAAGATCTAGAGACAAATAGGAAATAGAATACATTGTTGTCAAGCAATATATTCAATACGTCTTTAGAGAGGGGTCAATGGAAAAAAAACTACAAGGATATAAGGCTGTGACCTCAATGTCTCCTTGCTCACCAGGGATACTGAGTTATTCCTTATTATACTGAAAAAGGGCCAGTGGACAGGGCTTAATATGGGATGGAGTGGTATTCTAGTTTCTCATCATGAGTTTGCAGAATCACAGAGTAGGAAGGGTCCCAGAAGTTATCTAGTCCAAAATGTACTTGGCTGAGAATTCCCATCTACTAAAGATCCCAAACAAAACTTTCTCCATACTTCTCTAGTTGGGTGCCTTCTGAGGCATACCATTCTTCTTCTGAACAGCTATGATTTTAGTAAGTTTTCTGTGACATCAAGCTAAATTTATTTCTTTATAACCTTCACCTAGTTCTCCCTAAGCAGCTCTTTCTGCCCTCTGAGACTAAAAAGGAAAAAAAATAAAGATTAGATAGACATACAGATAGATAAATAGATAGATAGATGTCTGCAGCAATGACTTCCACACAATAATATTTCATTTAGTTTTATGCCTTTTTATTTATATTTAAATAATTAAAAGGGAATTCTGAGTCCTTAAGTTTATCAGAAAGGTTTGATGAAGGATGTGGGTAGCATGCTCTTACACCCACATTTGTTAGGATCACTGTCAGAGAGAGAATTTGGGATTGGGTGGACCAATAATTTGAGCAAAGAGATTATGAGAAAATGAAAGTTATTCTCAAAGAGCTTTCTTAGGTCCTCTCTTCCATCTGGCCAATTCTCCAATTCACCTCTAGAGCACAGATTAATGATGTTATATAGTGCTCATACCCAGTATAAAACATGGTCTCTATAATCAAGAAGTCTATCATTTAGTTTTAGAAATAAAATCCAAATTCACAAAAAGTTAAATGAATATTATTATAAGTGATTATCATTAATAGCAATCAATCTAAATGCTAGCTATGATTAACAATTATTGATGACAATAAAGTGCTAGCTATGATTATTATTAATAGACATTACCTATTAGTAGTGATGACTAATTATTTATTATTATATTAAAGATAATTACAATTATATATTATATATTATATATTCTTATATAATTACTAATTATCACTGGCAATAATTGATAATTAATGATCATAATCATAGCTAGCATTTTATTATCATCAATGAGTATTAATGATAGTAATCATAGCTAGCACTAGATTTTTTTAAGGTATGCAAAGACCTCTGTGAATGCTATCTCATCTTACCCTCACAACAATCCTAGAAAATAAGTATTGTTATTATTCCTATTTTACAAATGAAGAAACTGAGGCAGAAAGAGGTTAAGCCCAGTCCTTGCTGTTATTGTGTCTCAGAACTGATACTAAGAAAGAGGGGAAGAATTAAAAACAAAACAAAACAAAAACTCTAATCAAGGTAATGATCAATTATGACCCTGAAAGACTGATGATGTCACAACTTAGCAGAAAGATGATAGGCTATGGATGCAGCATAGGGCACATATCTGCATACATGATTTTTGTATGAATTTGTTTTGCTTGATTATATTTGTTAGCAAAGAGGTCATGGTAGAAGTTGGTAGGAGGCAGTGATTATGTTGAAAAAGAACTGATTAAGTATTTTTATATGTACAGGAAAAAATAGAAGAAATATCAGAAGATGCCATAGCATCCAGAAGAAACCCTACCAGCAAAAACAATGTTGATAAAATTTGATATATACTTTAAAACAATTATTATTTTTATTATTTATTTTTTTAAATTGAGTTCTGATTTTTCTTTTCCCCTCTAATTCCTCCACAACTCATTGTGAACACAAGAAATCTGATATCAATTATAAGTATGAAATCATGCTGAACATTTCCATATTTGCTATTGCCAAAAAAAGAAGAAGAAAAAGAAAGTGAAAAAATTCTGCTTCAATTTGCATTCAGACTCTTATCATTTTTCCTTCTGGAGCTAGATAGCACTTTTCATTGTAAATTCTTCCAGATTGGCTTGGATTGTTTTATTTATTAAAAAAACTAAGTCAACCAGGAGTCAAGATGTTGGTGTAGAGGCAGCAAAAGTTCAGACCTCTGAAAACCCTTGCTTGCCAATTACAAAGTAAATGCTCCTTGGGGACTGAAAAATCAAACCTAGCAATAAGACAGAGCCAAGGAACCCTCCTGCTGGACTCAACTTAAAAAGTACACCCCCCAAAAAAGCCTGAATTCGAGAACACTTGGGTTTAAGGGGAAGGAAGAAGGAAGGTCCCAGGACCCCTCCCCCCGCCTAGAGCCCTAAGCCTCCAGTGGCAGCTGGAACCTCTGGGCGGGCAAAGGCGCTGGTCTGGAGGGAGTACCTTGCGGACAAAGCTGTGCTAGGCTCAGAGCATCAAACACAGGCAGTGGGGAAGCAATAAGAGAAGGAATACAGAGTGGGCAGCCTAGTTGAGGCAACAGAGACCCTCCATATTGCTCCCCCCTTCCAGGAGGTTTTGGCCTCAGGGCACATCCAGCCCAACCTAGCTGGACTTAATCCAATCAAAACCTCCAGAGGGCAGGAAAGCTCAAGCTCTAACACCCCTCTCCCACAGACCACACTGAGAGATTTGCTGACAAAGCTCCAAGAGGGAAGACTGACAGAAAACCCCAAAACCGAAAAAAAAATTAGAGGAGCAAGAGCACAGACAACTGCAGTGGGTAAAGAAGGGGTAAATATGAGCGAACAACAGAAAAAGAAAAAAAGAAATTACAATCTAAAGCTTCTATACAGGCAATGAACAAAGAGCAAATGGAACAGAGAAGGAGGAGGGAACACCAAGCAATAAAACAGAAAACCCAGCGAATTGGAAATAGGCTTTGGAAGAACTCAAAATACAATTCAAAAAAACAATTAAGAGAGGCTAAAGACAATTGGGAAAAAGATTTAAAAAGTAAGATAAGTCGTCTGGAAACAGAAAACAGTGTCTTGAAAGCCAAAATCAATCAGCTTGAAAATGAGGCAAAGGAAACAAAAGATCAGAAGGAAAAGGATGACCAAAAAGCCAGGGATGAAATCCAGTCTTTAAAAATCCAGATTACAGCAACTAGAAGCAAGCAACTTCACAAGGCAGCAGGACACTATAAAACAAAATGAAAAGAATGAAAAAAAAATGAGGAAAATATGAAGCACCTCATTCACAAAACAGAAGATTTAGAAAATCATTCCAGGAGAGACAACTTAAGAATCATTGTTCTACTGGAAGACCATGACAAAAGAAAAAGCCTGGACATCATACTATGGGAAATTATCCAGGAAAACTGCCCTGATATTCTAGAACAAGAGGGGAAAGTGGAGATTGAAAGAATCCACAGATCACCTCTTATACTTAATCCCCAACTGACAACACCCAGGAATGTTATAACCAAATTCAAGAACTATCAGGCCAATGAAAAAATATTACAAACTGCTCAGAAGTCATTCAGATACCATGGAACCACAGTGAGGATAACACAGGATCTGGTTGCATCTATCCTGAAGGACAAAAAGGCATGGAATATGATGTTCCAGAAAGCAAGGGAACTAGGTCTACAACCAAGAATCAATTACCCAGCAAAACTGACTATATTCTTGCAGGAGAAAGTATGGTCATTTAATAAAATAGAGGACTTCCAAGTATTCATAAAAAAAAGACGGGACTTGAACAGAAAATTTGATGTCTTAACTTAAGAGAACTTAAGAGAATCACCAAAAGGTAATTAAGGAGAGAAAGAAAACAAAAAAACTTCTGTTAAGGAACCTAATGAGTTAAAATGCTTTGTATCCCTACAAGAAAAGAGGACAATGGTAACTCTTAAAAATTGTTATTATCACCTGGGTAGCTAGAAAAATTATTCTTAGAGGGAACAGTGACAAACTGTATAGGATGAAATGTCAAGACATATAAATGTATGAATGCATGAATATATATAGGAGGACAGGTAGTACCAGATCTCAAACTATACTATAAAGCAGTGGTCATCAAAACAATTTGATACTGGCTAAGAGATAGAAAGGAGTACCAGTGGAATAGACTTGGGGTAAGTAACCTCAGCAAGACAGTTTATGAAAAGCCCAAAGATCTCAGCTTTTGGGACTGTTATTAAGGATGGAAAGGTTTTCACTTTGCAAAACTGTGCAAGAACTGAAAAGTGCAAACCTAGGTATGATTGACAGTGTCATGTGACCAAGGATCACATGGGAGCCTGAGCTGAAGGATCTAGGAAGACTCCATTTTGCCCCAATGGACTTTTTCTTCTGGTCTCCTGAGGAAGTCAAGAGGAAGGTCTGAAGAGGGATCTGAAGAGGATTTTCCCTGTGTTGAACTGAGGAAGGGTTCTTGTATCTAGCTGCTGGTAGCATTCAGTCTCACTTGGACATCAGGACTTGCTTGGACATCTAACAACAACAGATCCTGGCTCTATTTTTTGGACCCCTGCTGAGTAAGATTTGGGAACTTTGTTAAGCTTTAATTTAGTAACTTAGTTAGCATATTTAGTTAGTTTCTTAAATAAGAATAAGCATAAGTAAATCCCTAAGCCCTTATTCTTTTCCCTTCCAAAACAATTAAGTAGATTTTTTATATGGTATTTTTCCTCTTGTGTTTCCCTTATCCAAAATCCTAACCTAACAAAATCCTATCCTAACAGGACCAGAACTCAGTATTTGATAAAAACTGCTGAGAATATTGGAAGACAGTATGGGAGAGATTAGGTTTGGATCAACATCTCACACCATACACCAAGATAAACTCAGAATGGGTGAATGACTTGAATATAAAGAAGGAAGCTATAAGCAAATTAGGTGAACACAGAATAGTATACATGTCAGATCTTTGGGAAAGGAAAGACTTTAAAACCAAGCAAGAGCTAGAAAAAATCACAAAATGTAAAATCAATAATTTTGATTACATCAAATTAAAAAGGTTTTGTACAAATAAAACTAATGCATCCAAAATTAGAAGGGAAGCAACCAATTGTGAAATAATCTTCATTACAAAAACCTCTAACAAAGGTCTAATTACTCAAATTTATAAAGAGCTAAACCAATTGTACAAAAAAAAATCAAGCTATTCTCCAATTGAAAAATGGGCAAAGGACATGAATAGGCAATTTTCAGTTAAAGAAATCAAAACCATTAATAAGCACATGAAAAAGTGTTCTAAATCTCTTATAATCAGAGAGATGAAAATCAAAACATCTCTGAGGTATCACCTCATACTTAGCAGATTGGCTAACATGACAGCAAAGTAAAGTAATGAATGCTGGAGAGGATGTGGCAAAGTCAGGACATTAATGCATCGCTGGTAGAGTAGTGAATAATCCAACCATTCTGGAGGGCAATTTGGAAATATGCCCAAAGGGCACTAAAAGACTGCCTGCCCTTTGATCCAGCCACAGTACTGCTGGGTTTGTACCCCAAAGAGATAATAAGGAAAAAGACTTGTACAAGAATATTCATAGCTGTGCTCTTTGTGGTGGCCAAAAATTGGAAAATGAGGGGATGCCCTTCAATTGGGGAATGGCTGAACAAATTGTGGTATCTGTTGGTGATGGAATACTATTTTGCTCAAAAGAATAATAAAGTGGAGGAATTCCATGGAGGCTGGAACAACCTCCAGGAAGTGATGCAGAGCAAAAAGAGCAGAACCAGGAAAACATTGTACACAGAGACTGATAGACTGTGGTACAGTTGAATTTAATGGACTTTTCCATTAGTGGCAATGCAGTGATCAGAACAACTTGGAGGGATCTAAAAGAAAAAATGCTATCCACATTCAGAAGAAAAACTGTGGTAGTAGAAACACAGAAAAAACAACTGCTTGAATACATGAGTCAAGGGGATAAGGTTCGGGATGTAGACTCTAAATGAACATCCTAGTGCAAACACCAACAACATGTAAATAGGTTTTGATCAAGGACACATGTAATACCCAGTGAAATTGTACGTCAGCTACTGGAAAGGTCGGGGGAGGGGAGGGAGGGAAATAATATCATTTTTGTAAGCAAGGAATAATGTTCTAAATTGACTAAATAAATTAATTCAAATAAAAAAATAGAATAACTAAGTCATTCATAGTTGATCATCATTCAGTATTGATGTTACTGTGCACAAAGTTCTGATTCTGCTCACTATACTTTGCATCAGTTCATATAAGTCTTCTAGGTTTTTCTGAAAGCATCTTGTTCAGTTTTCTTGGCAATGAATTGACTCATTTATTTATGTTAAAATGGCATTTTTTACTGTGTATACATCTTGACAGGAAATATACAGTTAAAAAAGATTCATAAAAATTTCTACTAATATGCAAAGTAAATTATAAGGATGGAACAAAGATGGCAGCTTAGTGCCAACAAAAAGTGAAACTGCTTTGAAAATTCTTCCAAATTAATCTTTAAAAAGAACCTCAAATGACATGAATCAAAAACAAATAGCATGAAGGACAGAGGGGGACCTCCTATGGAAAACAACTTCAAAGGTAGACAGAGAGAGTAAATTTCCACAGATAAGAGGGAACCAGAAATAAAGCTGTGCACAGAAGCTAGCCAACCAACCGCCATCCACTGAGAGCCTGGGAATAGGCAGATTTATTTATCTAAATGCCTACTCCAAAACAGAGTATCCCACAATCCACACCCAGTACTTGAAGTCCCAAGCCCTGGCATCAGCCCACAGTGAGGCCTGGAAGTAATAGTTCTTTGATCTTTTAAGCCTGCACTCCATTGAAACCCTAGCCCCAGGCTAAAGTACCTCAGAATCCTGAATTCTGCAAGCCACAAGAGGAGACAGAATCAATAGCTTTCAGAACTCCCAGTCTACAGGGGACAAAAAGGCTAGGAAACTGAGCAAATGGTAAGAGAAACAACTAACCACAGAAATTTCTATGGTGACAAGGAGTAAGGCACAGAGTGAATAGAGGATGGTGAAACCCAAGCAACCACATGCTCAACTTCAAAGAAAAATGGAAATTGGTCTCAGATGCTGGAGAAACTCAAAAAAGAATTAAAAAATCAAATAAGACAGGAAAAAGGGAAATGGGGGGAAAAGTATTGCAAAAAAGAAAATGAGCTGCTCATCATTTTTAATAACACAAAAGTATTCTATCACACTTATTTAGCCATACCCTATCTGATAGATATCCCTTTAATTTCTAATTCTTAGCCATTGCAAAAGAGCTACTATAAATATTTTGGTTCATAAAGGTCCTTTTCCATTTTCTAAGACAGAGTTATTTAAGTATTCAATTTCATATTTTATTAATATGGGCAAATTGCATTTATCTAAATATTCATCCATTTCTCTTAGACTCATATTTCTTAGCATGTAATTCGGCAAAATAGCTCTTAATATTTGTTTTAATTTCATCTACATTGCTGAGGCATTTACCCTTTTCATTTTTGATTCTGGTAAAAATTTGATTTTCTTCTTTCCTTTTAAAAATCAAATTAAGAGTTTATCTATTTTATTTACTTTTTAATAAAACCAACTCCTACTTTTATTTATGTGTTGAATGGATTTTTTTTTCAATTTTATTAATCTCTCCTTTGATTTTCTAGATTTCCAATCTGGTTTTCAATTTGGGACTTTTAAATTTGTTCTTTTTCTAAGTTTTTTTTTTTGGTTGCATGTGCATTTTATTAATCTGCTCCTTCCTTTTTATTGATGCGAGTGTTTAAATATGTACATTTTCTCCTAAGTACTACTAAATTTTTGGCATGTCTCATTATTGTCATTGTTTATTGAAATTATTTATTATTTCTATGATTTTTAATTTGACTCACCCATTCTTTAGGATTAGATTATTTAGATTCCAATTAATTTTTAATCTATGTTTCCACAGCCCTTTCCTGAATGTAATTTTTATTGGATTATGGTTTGAAAAGGATGAATTTCATATTCTTGCTTTTATTCATTTGTTTGTGAGGTTATTATGCCCTAATACATGGTCTATTTTGCTGAAGATGCCATGTATAACTGAGAAAAAGGTATACTCCTTTTCAATGTTCTCCTGAGGTCTAAATATCTAACTTTTCTACAAAATTGTTAATCTCCTTAACTTTCTTATTTATTTCATGATTATATTTATTTGGTTCTGGGAGGGCAAAATTGAAGTCTCTCCCTTGTATAGTTTTATCTTCTATTTTTTCATTTAACTTTTCCTTTGAGAATTTAGATACCAAATCATTTGATCAATATGTTATTATTATTTATACTACTTTACTAGTTTTTGGTACCTATTATCAAAATTTATTTTTCTGCTTATCTCTTTTAATTAGATCAATCTTTGCTTTTGTTTCATCTAAGATAACAATACCTTCCTATTTTATTTTCTCTCAGATAAAGTATAGTAGATTCTATTCCAGTCCTTTATTTTTACTCTGTATGTGTGTGTCTGTTTCAAATGTATTCAAATGTTTCAAATGTTAATAACATACTGTTGGATTCTGGTTCCTTATCTATTCTGTTATTCCTCTTTAAGTTAATTCCAATGAGAGGAAGGTTCAATGTTGCCTGCCCCTTCCCCATTTTCCACTCTACTATAAAACTTCTCCCTTATATGTCTTTTTAAGTGAGATAATTTTCTTTTCTTATTCTCTTTTCCCCCTTCTCACTAATCAATTTTAAAAAATTATTCCAGTATAGTTAACTCATTCCTACGCTCTCTGTCCATGTAGATATCTTCTAACTATTCAATTAATGATAAAGTTCTTAGGATTTATAAGTATCATCTTCCTATATAGGTATGTAAACAGTTTAACCTTATTATACTCCTTATGTTATTATTATACTCCTTATGTTATATTATGCTCTTTCCTGTTTACCTTTTTATGCTTCTCTTAAGTCCTATATTCGAGAGTCAAATTTTCTATTTGGCTCTGGTCTTTTCATCCTGAATGCTTAAAAGTATTCCATTTCATTGAATGCCAACTTTTTTCCCTTGAATACTAAATTTTGTTGGGTAGTTAACTTTTCGTTGTAATCCTAGTTTCTTTGCTCTCCAGAATATCATATTACAAGCCCTTTGAATCTTTAAAGTAGCATCTGATAGGGGGCATCTGGGTAGCTCAGTGAATTGAGAGCCAGGCCTGGAGACAAGAGGGCCGAAGTTCAAATCTGGCCTCAGACACTTCCTAGCTGTGTGACCCTTAACTTAAATCCCATTGCCTAGCCCTTACCATTCTTCTGTCTTACAACCAATGCACAGTATTGATTCTAAGGTAGAAGGTAAGGGTTTAAAAAAAAGCTGATAAATTGTGTGTTATTCTGACTATGTATGCCTGGTTGTTTTCATTTTGGGATCTCTTTCAAGAGGTGGTCAGTGAATTCTTTCAGTTTCTAGTATACCCTTTGATTTTAGGATATCAAGTCATAATTTCTTGAAAGAAGATGTCGAGGCTACCTTGTTTGTTTGGGGGTTTTTTTTGGATCATGGCTTTCAGGAAGTCTAATAATTTTTAAATGATCTCTTCCAGACCTATTTTCCAGGTCCATTGATTTCCCAATGAGATATTTCACATTTTCTTCTATCTTTTCATTTTTTTTTAGTTTATTGTTTCTTTGTGTTTCATGGAGTCATTAGCTTCCATATGCTCAATTCTAATTTTTAAGAAATTATTTTCTTCTAAAAGCTTTTGTAGCTCCCTTTTCTATTTGGCCAATTCTACTTTTTAAGAGGTTCTTTTCTTTAGTAAATGCTTTTACTTATTTTTCCATTTGATCAATTCTGCTTTTTTAAACGAATTCTTCTCTTCAATAGATAGTTGTTCAGCATTTGGCCAATTGGTTTTTTTAAGATATTACTATCTTTGGTATGTTTGGTGCCTTTTTACCAAGTTATTGACTCTCTTTTCTTCCATTACTTAAATTTATTTTCACAATTTTTCTTCTGCCTCTCCTATTTGATGTTTAAAATACTGTTTGAGCTCTTCTAGGAATTCTTGTTTGGCCTGTGTCCAATTTTCTTTCTTTCTTTTTTCTTTTAGGCTTTGCTTTAGTTACTTTGACAACATTGTCTTCTGAATTTTTGTCTTCCTCTTCAATGTAACCATAGTAGATTTTTATGGTTAGGTTCTTTTTTTGTTTCTTACTCATTTTTCTAGACTATTTCTTGACTTTGACATTTATGTTAAAGTTGTGTTTTGCTCCCAGAGTTGAGGGAACATTGTTCTCAGCTTCAGGTTTTTTAATACTGCCGTTTTCTGAGAAATCTATACAACCCTTTGTACTTTCTATACAGAAATGTTCATGTTGTCATTTGACAAGTTCATAATAAAATTTAAGAAAAAGAAATGAGTATATGAATGTGGCTAAATTCTTTGAGATTAGTTATAATATGTGTCTCCACTTCTTTTCCACTCTCTTAACTCTATAGTCTAATTCTGATATCATCATACAACCAAAATTGCACTTCCCAAAATTACTATCTCTTTATGGCCAAATCTAATAGACTTTTTCTCCTTCTTCAATCTTCTTGACCTCTCTACAGCTTTTGAAACTATTGATCATCATTTTTTTTCCTTGATATTCTCCTCTCCTTAGGTTTTTGTGACACAATTCTCTCCTTGTTCTCCTCCTATCTCTCAGAGCACTCCTTCCCAGTGTCCTCTTTTGGATCTTCAGGTCTGTTAACCCAAGGTGTTCCACAGAGCTCTATCCTGGGCCCTCTTCTCTTCTCCATCTATATTATTTCACTTGGTGATTTCATAAGTTCCCGTGAATTCCATTTTCATCTCTATGTTGATGATTCTCAAATCTACTTATCCAGCCCTAGCTTCTCTGCTGACCAACAGTCTTACATCACTAACTTGCCCTTTAAACACCTCAAATTGGATATTCAGTAGACATCTTAAAAGCAAATATCCAAAATTGATATTTCCCCACCAAACATCCCCCCCTTTCCAAATTTTCTCATTACTTCTAGGAGGACTAATATACTTTCAATTTTATCTTTGACTCAATATTACCTCTTATCCCCTACATCCAACTTATCAATTTTTACCTTCATAGTATCACTCTCATATGTCCCAATTTTTCCTCTTACTGTTTCCATTCTAGGGCAGACCCTCATCCTCTTACTCTTGAACTACTACAACAGCCTTCTGGCCTGTCTCTATCATCTTTTCAACTGTAAAGTGACCTTCCTAAAGTCTAGATCTGACCATGTTCCCCAGTCACTCAATAAACTCCAGTGGCTCCCTATCACCTGTAGGATAAAACATAATATTGTCTGTTTGGCATTCAATATCCTTCATACACTGACCTCTCTCCCCTTTCCAGGCTTCCTAAACATTATTTCTGCCCATATATTGTACCAATGACACCCATCATCTTGCTGTTCCTTAAACAAGACTCTCTGTCTCTTGATTTTTGACATCTTCTCTGGCCATCTTTTATGCTTGGAACACTCTACTTTCTGATTTCTACCTTTTGACTTCCCTAGCTTCCTCTAAGTCCTGGCTGAAATCCTACCTTTTATAGGAAGACTTAACTAATTTGCTTTCCTTCTGTTCATTGTTTTCAGTTTATTTTGTACATAGTTGTTTGCATGTTATCTCCCCCATTAGATTCTGCTCACCTCAAAAAAGAACTGGAAATTGAGGGGATGCCCATCAATTTGGGAATGGTCAAACAAGTTGTGGCATGTGATTGTGATGGAATACTAGTATTATATAAGAAATGATAAATAGGAGGATTTTGAAAGAATCTGGAAAGACTTACATGAACTGATATAAAGTGAACAGAACCAGAAGACCACTGTATACAGTGACAGCAATGTTTTTTGATGAGCCCAGAGACTCATGAAGAAAAGTGTCATTTGCCTTTGAGAAAGAACTGGTGGGGACTGAATGTAGCCTGAAGCATACTATATTTCACTTTTGTTCTTTTTTGTTGTTTGAGATCTCTTCCACAAAATGACTAATACGGAAAAATGCTTTATATGATTGCACATGTAAAATCTTTACCAGAATGTTTATATCTCAGGGAGCAAAGGGGGTGGGGGGGTGGGAAGAGAAAATAGAAAGGAGGGAGAGAATTTGACACTCAATATTTTTAAATGAATGTTAAAAATTGTTTTTACATGTAATTAGGGAACTAAAATGTTATTTAAAAAGGTATAAGATTGTGCTCATTTTGAGGGCAGGGATTGTTCTTTTGCCTTTCTTTTTTTCCACAGAGTTTACTACAGTGTCTAGAACATAAAAAGAATTTAATAAACGCTTCATAGAAATAATATATGAAAATTGATTTGCAAACCTGAACATCCTTTATACATGTGTATTATTATTATTGATCCAGTGGATTTATAAAAGGACTTTGGGATAGTTTGGGATGAGAAGGCTTTTAAGAGGAAGGATTTCAGCCAAGTATTGAATGATGAGTAGGAAGATTTGGACTCGTGGAGAGAAAGGAAAAGAGCATTATTAAAAAAGAAAATGCTAATTTACTATAGCTTAACACACTCTCTCACACATACTTTTCCTGGGACATTGCCAAAACTCAGTATGCCTTCAGATTATTTTTGAGACTCCCACGGCTGTTATCTAATTGAAATGGTTATTATAACCTCTAGTATCTGATTAAATGACTGTAATCCAATACCCTCTTTTCTCTGAGGGGCATATACTATCGCAGAATTGTTGAACTGGAAAAGAGCTTAGATATCTTTTAAAAATACCCCCCTCACTTTAAAGATAAGGAAAATCATCCAGAGAATTTAAATGACCCTGGTAGAAAGAAAACTGAATAAGGTCTCTGAATTAGGAGATCTTTATTTTAGTCAAGCCTTCCTGTGATTTACTTATGAGGTAACTTTAATCTCTTTGAACCTCAGTTTCCTTATTTGTAAAATAAGACAGGTGGACTAGATGAGCTTCAGTGTTAACATTTGGTGGTTCTTTGGTTGGTGAATATATTTGGGCCGGGTTTCCCAGAACCAAGCTTTCTAAGTTGCTCCTTCATAATTCCAGGGAATTCTGAGGGCTTTATGAGCTGTCTCTTCCCTCTGCCATTGGCTCCAGCTTATGATGATTATGTTCCCTTCAGTTTGGGGGCATGTGACTAGCACCCTAGTTTCATTTAATCATTCAATATCAGGTAGCTTTTACAAAGAGATATTTCCTTTGAAGACATAGCCAGAAAAATATACAACTTTTCCTCAATAATTCTAGGGCACACTCTCCCTGAAACCACCTTGGTATCTGGAGAGCATGATAAAAATTCAGTTCAGTTCATTGGACTAGCAAAATACAAATCTACATCTGGCATGACTATCAGATAAGTCTTTCCACTGAGGACCCAAGGGCCACTTCCAAAGATTTTTCCTTCCGCCTAGAAATATTGATGCTACACTAAAAACAATACAAAACATAAATATTAAAGTACAAAAAGGGATAAAATCCGGTCAGGATTATGACTGCCATATTTCTGTGGTTCACTTTCCTAACCATAGTTAGAGATTCCATTTCCTGAACCTAGACCCAAGAAGAATGAACAAAATGGCTAGACAGAGGCCCATTTCTGGGATATAGGGCCTTGGAGGGAAAAAAGGCCCTCAGGTTTCCCCCCTTAGATTAGTCTCCCTAAATGCTATAAGAGAGAGCCCCCAAACTCTTCCAGAGAGGAATGAAGCAAAGATGCAAAAGCTGACTCAGGCCTTGTTGAATATGTCAACAGTTCTTGTTACCCAGCCAGTCCCAAAAGGTCTTTCCTAACTATGTCATTAAACCCCTGGAATCAGTTACAAAAGGTCCAGGCAGGCTCCACAGTCTTTCCACAACACCTCCCTCACATATTGTCACCAGTCTTCTGGAAGCAGTTCCCCAGCATTATCCCCCAAGGGGAAACGTTGCATGAGCCAAATAGCTGATGGGGTCTATGCATATGCCAAGACCCTCATAAAAGAAAAAGACAACATTTTGGATCCTTATCAGAATTTTCTTTAGGTGAGAATCAATACCTCCTTCTTGAATGAAATGAGGTAGATAGAAGTTTAGGAAAAGAAAACAGACATGGGTAAAAGAAGGATTCCAAGAGAGAATAAAAGCAACATTTCCAAGCATCAAGGACAAAAGAGAAGAGCTTACAGAAGAAAAGCAACTGCTTGATCACGTGGGTCGATGGAGATATGATTGGGGATGTGGACTCTAAATGATCACCCTGGTGCAAATATTAATAATATGGAAATAGGTCTTGATCAATAACACATGTAAAACCCAGTGGAATTTTGTATTAGCTATAGGACCAGGGTGGAGGGAGGAGAGGGAAAGAACAGGATTCATGTAATTATGGAAAAATATTGAATTAATTAATTAAATAAATAAACTTTTTTAAAAAAGAGAAGAGCTGTAGGGCTAGACAAGAGGCAACTCTTTGCAATATTAGAATAATTTTTGCCATTTGTTTACCATATTGTTTCCTCCCAATATTTTGGAGTCTAGATATCCTCTGCTGTCTAAACTTGCTCTCAAGAAAGGATCTTCTCTCAACAATCATTTATCACTGAATTCTCACAAGTCTCTTCTCCAGAGAAATTTGCATTTCATTCCTTTCTTTATTGTGTTAGAAAAGAATATATGCCCTCATTCAGCTAATGGATTTACTGTAGTAGGTCAGCAACTTCCTTTCTCTCCCCTTTCCTTCCCTATTTCTTTCCCTCTCTTTTGTAACCCACCAAAACAAAGCCTCACATCTTAGACTTCATGAATTATTTACCTGATTATAGTTCTGGAGGAGCATTTGATTGACAAATAAATTGTCAGCATTTCTTAGGAATTTAATCTGAATGGGCACTGGTCATACAGTTAGCCAACAAGCATGTATTAATCACTTACTTGCCACATACTGTAAAAAGAAAAGTAAAAAACAGTCCTAGTGAATGTAAAAAGAATAATTTCCTCCTGGTAATAAGAAGAGCTGCACCCAGCATAGGGCAGTTAGATGGCAGAGTGGGCAAAACTGGGCTTGGAGTCAGGAAGACTCATCTTCCTGAGTACAAATCTGGCCTCTGACACTTACTAGCTGTGTGCCCTGGGCAAATCACTTAACTCCATTTTCCTTGGTTTCCTCATCTGTAAAATCAGCTAGAGAAGGAAATGGTAAATCATTTCAGTTTTTGTTTTTGTTTTTGTTTTTGTTTTGGCAAGAAAACTCCAAATGGGGTCACAAAGGATTGGACACAACTAAAAAATAAAAATGACAAAATGCCTAGCATAAAGCAAGCAGTTCTCTTTGCCAAAAGGCAGTGACATTGTGGGAGGCAAACACATGCTCTCCCTATGAAAGTTCAGAGACCTTACAGACCTCTTAATCCAGGGTCTTCTATTGGTCCTTCATGAGTCTCTCTCTCTGTCCCTCCTTCCCTGAATTGTCCCTCTCCCCATCTTGTGGACTCGAAGATTAGACTCTGTGGAATGGGCTGCTACCCTATCCCTTTTCACACTGTCCCCCATTTCCTATTGTTTCCAGCTATTTTTGTATACCATGAAGAATTACAAATTAGCTTTTTTTTAATGAGCATAACCAGAGATATTAATTTTTGGAAAATTCCAGGGAAAAGAACTTAAATGAAAACTAAATCTACACTAATGAAAAGTCTTAGACAGGGCAAGATTTTCCTTGCTTAATAACATTTTCTTTCCTTCTTCCTGAATTTTCATTCCATTTGTTTATAAGCTACTTGAAATATCACAGCAATGAATTTCATTTAGGTTAACAAGCACCCCGTTTTCTTTTCTTTTTCAAAAAAATCATATTTTATTTCCCCCCAATTACATGTAAAAAAATGACAGAAGATATGAAAAACTTGAGATGCAAAGATCACTGTAAGATCACCATGTCATAATACTTGAGAGATCATATGAGAGAATCTCAAAAATAATCTACAGTAATTTTAAATTTCTATTTTGAGTTCCAAATTATCTTTTTCCTCCCTCCTTCCTTAGATAGTATGCAATCTGATATAGATTTTACATGAAACACCTTCTTTTCATCAGAGATGGATATGGGGTGTGTCCATGTGCATGCACTCACATGCCAAGTGTATTTGTCATAGTGGAAAGGACACATAAGAAGAATCTTAATTTCTGGAACAGGTAGAACCTTTTCTTGGTAGATCAGGTCTGAGTGGGCTACCAATCAGAAATATAGAAATCCCTTCCACATGGTGGGGTTTGGGGTCTGTGCTCCTGCAATCTGGAAAATCCATGTAGCATTTTTTGGCAATGGAATCAACAATATTTAACTCCCACATTTTTATTACGTTGTTTTTGTCAAGGTTTTCTTCAATAGTTTCTATGATCCTCTCCATTGAAGAGCCTGTGTAGTGTGCCTTAAATGTCAATATTACTCCCTGATCAAGAGGCTGAATGAGAGATGTTGTGTTACTGGGCTGTAGATGACTCCAATGCCTTGAACATGGGATTCATGGCATATTGGGTGGCCTCAGGTATTGTCCAGAAGTAATAATACCTTAAAGGGTAATCCCTTGCTGGCAATGACTTCTTTTTTCTTTTTTCAACTTTTTTTAAAATTGCATATAGAAACAATTTGTTATAACTTTTTTTTAACATTTTTCAATTCAGAGTTTCTCCCTCACTCCCTGTGGAAAAATTATTTCTTATAGATCTCTTATAGGTTACACCAGTACTTTTATGAAATACATATTTCCATATTCCCAATGCTATGGGAAAAGATACATATTACAGATACAGTAACAAATTCATGAAAGAAATAAGGTGAAAGATGGCATGCTTTGATTTGCAATCAGATTCCAATAGTTCCTTTCTTGGCTTTGGATAGCATTTTTTTAAAATCCTGAGTCCCTTAAGTTAATCTTGGGACCTTGATTTGCTAATACTAGTTTAGTCCTTCATAGTTGATCATCATACATTATTGCTGTTACTGTATACACTTTTCTCCTGGTTCTGCTCACTTCACTTTCCATCAGTTCACGTAAGTCTTTACAGGTTTTTCTGAATTCATGCTGTCCTTCATTTTTCATGGTACAATAATATTCCATTATACTACAACTTTTTCATCTATTCCCCAATTGATAGATGCCACCTCAGTTTCCAGTTCTTTGCCACTACAAAGACAATTGTTAAAAAATATTTTTGTGCAAATAGGTCCTTTCCCCCTATCTCTGATTTCTAGCTTTGCTGAGTCAAAGGGTATGCATCCTTTTATGGCCTTTGGGCATGGTTCTGGATTGCTCTCCAAGAAGGGTTGTATTCATTTGCAGTTCCACCAATACCATATTAGCATTCAAATTTTCCTGCATTCCCTCCAAAATTCATCAATTTTCTTTTTGGTCATATTAATCAATCTATTTGTGTGTGTGAATTGGTATGTGTGGCTGTGAAGTGGTATCTCAGAGTTCTTTTAATTTATATTTCTCTAATCAACAGTGATTTGAAGCATTTTGTCATATGACTATATATAATTTTAATTTCTTCATCTTAAAACTGTCACTTTACATCCTTTGACCATAGATCAATTGTGGAATGATTTATATTCTTATACATTTAACTCATTCCTCTATATATTTGAGAAATGAAGCCTTTGACAAAAGAACTTGCTATAAATCCCCCCTCCCCCAATTTATTGTTTCTTTTCTAATCCTGGTAGCATTGGGTTTGGTTCTGCAAATCCTTTTTAATGCAACCAAAATTACCTATATCATTTTTTGTTATGTTCTCTGTGTTTTGTTTGCTCATAAATTCTTCCTTTATCCACAAGTCTGACAAGTAGGCTTTTCCATGTCCCTCTAATTTGTTTAGGGTATCATCCTTTATTTCTAGCCCAAGTATCCATTTTGACTTTATCTTTTGTATGTTGTGAGGTATTGGTTTATGCCTAGTTTCTGCCATATTGTTTTCCAATTTTCCCAGAAGTTTTTGTCAAACAGTGAGTTCTTCCCCCAATAGCTTAGATCTTTGAATTTATTAAACACTAGATTACTATGATCATTAATTACAGTGTATTGATTTCCTAACTTATTCCATTGATCCACTACTAGATTTATTAACCAGTACCAAATTGTGTTGATGATTATCACTGTATATTATAATTTGAAATCTGATATACATAGGGTTCCTTCATTTATATATATATATATATTTCATTAAATCACTTGATATTATTGACCTTTTGTTCTTCTATATGAATTTTGCTATTATTTTTTCTAGTTTTTGGAAATAATTTTTGGGTAGTTTTTTTGATATAGTATGGAAGAGGTAAACCAATTTAAGTAGGATTATAATTTTTATTATATTGACTCAGCTTATCCATGAGCAATTGTTATTTTTATGATTATTTAGGTCTGACTTTATTTGTGTGAAAAGTGTTTTGTAATTGTATTTATACAGTGGCAAGGTATTTTTCTAACCTCTAGCACAAAACACTGATAGTACTAGTCAAGGAAAAATACTTTGGACATTGTTATTTTCTTATTGAACATCCATAAAATAGGTAAGTTGGTACTTATCCCTCCCTTTCAAAGCCCAAGGGTTAGCAGCTTTATATATCAGGGATGTCTTTATTTTGAACCATATGACATTGGCACAAAAGAGAAAGATTACCCTTTGTAGCTTTAACACCTGGGATTCACTTCTTTCCTTGCTGATATAAATCCTCTGAGGTGTTTCCTTTACAGTATAGAGGAGTTTTGTCAGCACGGAATATCTCTTCAGGTTTGTAGCCTCTCTCTTCAATCGGTTTCTTCAGAGTTTTAGGAAATTCTCTAGCTGCCTTTCCCATTACTTTTACATTACTTGGCTAACCCTTAAAAAAATTAAACCTTTATCTTTCATCTTAGAATCAATACTGTGTATTGGTTCCAAAGCAGAAGAGTGGTAAGGGCTAGTCAATGGGAGTCAAGTGACTTACCCAGGGTCACACAGCTGGGAAGTGTCTGCGGCTAGATTTGAACCCAGGACCTCCCATCTCTGGGCCTGGTTCTCAATCTACTGAGCCACCCAGCTGCCCCAAGGAATGCCTTTTTTGTGATAACAACCCTATACCCAAAAGAATGCTGTACTTTTTTATATGAGAGAGGCAGATCTCATGGTTTATGCAATTCCTTTGCAGTTAGAAAATAATGAAGGGTGAGGGAAGCTTGGTGGTTCAGTATTGGTTTATACTTTGCAAAGTTTGCAATTTGTTCCTTGCAGTTGATATAAGCTAAAGCAAGAATTTCACGGATTTCCTTTTCTTTTTCCTGGATATGCCTTATGGTCGCTATAATGGTGGCCAACTGCAACAGTTATTTTGCCTGATTGAAGCATACCGAACAATTCTACCTGAGCCTTCAAGTTCATTGGTTTCCTCCATTCTTGGGAGCACTCTCCAAACCAGTAGGAACACTATTTTTAGAACCCTTGATTTTAATAGAGTTTAGGGCTTTTAAATGACATGAGATATGAGAAACTTGTGATGCAAAAATCACTGCCAAATACTTATAAACATATTTGGCATCACCAAAGTAGTGTATAGAACCACCGTTCTTTTATTATAAATTTAATTTGGGGAGGTAAAAATTGTGAAACTGTTCAATTATGGTATTAAATAGTAAAATACATACTGTATGGATAACATGATTCTTAAGAACACATACTTTTATGCTTTTATGAGTTAACAAACTTTTTAAGCTATCACTACATTTCTGGCCTTTGTTGGCTTTTACATTCGTTTCTCTAATTTTAACTTTTTACTATTTC
Organism: Monodelphis domestica; assembly: GCF_027887165.1. NCBI lineage: Eukaryota > Metazoa > Chordata > Mammalia > Didelphimorphia > Didelphidae > Monodelphis > Monodelphis domestica. The sequence goes on along the minus strand of NC_077227.1, from coordinate 601,783,649 downwards.
AAATTTGAAAAATAAATTTTGTATATTTGTGGAATTAAAAGATCAAATATGCTGATATTATGCAATAATATACATATACTTCATGCATTTATGAGTTTCTAAACTTTTTCTGTGTCAATCTTCCACAGAACTCCCCCCAAACTTCCACTTAATTTCTTATGCCAACCCATAGAATATCAAAATCTAAATGGGGAAAGTTGTGATTTGGAAGGGATATCTGCACTTTCTCCTCATATTCCTTTTAGACTTCAGATCAGTATGCCAAGTGAAAATAATCCTCAGGACTATTCAAGTAAATCCAAGCTAATCTGGCTCATTTGTTGCCAATGTGGAGTCATGTCTGACTCTTTGTGATCTCATCTGGGATTTTCTTGATAAAGACGCTGCAATGATTTTCTATTTCCTTTCCCATCTTATTTTATAGATGAGGAAACTGAGGCAAAGAAACTGAGGATAAAGCGTCACACTCAGGGTCACACAGATAGTAAGTCTCTGAAATTAGATTTCAACTCAAGTTCTCCTGACTCAGGGCTTGGCACTCTATCCACTGCCACCTTGCTCATTATCTTGCACAAAGTTGATGCTCAGTAAATATTTGCAAATGAATAAATAATGAATTCTGGGCATATTCCTCCTTTTGTATTACTTGACCTGGGGACTCAAATCGCCAGTCCTATTCATATAGATAAACTATGCCTAATGTTATTATTTATTTTGTCAAAACACAAGGTAAGGTAAAATCAGGCTTAGATGGGTAGTTTTATAGCAACAATGTTAAAATAACAATAGTAGTTGAGATATACAGAAAAGTTTGAGTTTTGCAAAGTGCTTTCAATACATTAGGAACATGGATTTAAAAATGGCAGAGGCTATCTAATTCAAATTCTATTTCAAATGTACACCTCACACAAACCATATTTGAAACTACTAACTTTAGGAATTCTAATTTGTTTGTTCTATTAATTTAAAAGAGTCAGTTGAGAAAATGGCTTAAAGTGAAGTAATTTCCCCCATAGATTCAAGTAGAAGGTATATATTTTATATAACAGAAGACAAGAAGGAGGTGAGGAGAAACTTCTTCCTTGTGAGAATCAGTTAACTGTGATGTTATAAAGAAACTTAACAAAGAGAATTCAGTAAAGAATCTCTGTTTAACTGGCAAGCAGAGTTTCCTGTGCTTACTGAAAGGAAGATAAAGAAATAAAAAACTAATTATTTTTAAACTACTTTAGTCAACATCCAAGAGATCTGAATGATACTAGATTAAATTTCTAGGCAATTGAAGAAGAATCAACTAATATATTATAGAGTTTGGGATAACTGAAACACTGGTCAGAGCCAAAATATTACAAAGTTATATATGACTTTATGTTTATTATTATTGTCATTTGTTACTAAATTATATATTCACTAATTTTTATATTTATCTAATTAAAGATAAATAAGAATAATTTTCTTTGGGAAAGAAGGTTTCTCTATCATTAAATAGTTAATATTTAGTGAAGTGAAGGGATTGGTCTATTTAATAAGAAATAAGTTTATTAATAAGAAATAAATTATTACATACTCCTAAATTGTTATAGAGTTCAGAAGGATAAAATTAATTAAATACATAGAAAATAATCAAGTGATAGTTTAAAGAAGAGTAATAGATACATGACTGTCATCCAAATATGGGTAGTCAGTCTATTTCTTTTTTTTTTTTAAACCCTTACCCTTCCGTCTTGGAGTCAATACTGTGTATTGGCTCCAAGGCAGAAGAGTGGCAAGGGTAGGCAATGGGGGTCAAGTGACTTGCCCAGGGTCACACAGCTAGGAAGTGGCTGAGGCCAGATTTGAACCTAGGACCTCCCGTCTCTAGGGCTAGCTCTCAATCCACTGAGCTACCCAGCTGCCCCCAGTCAGTCTATTTCAACCTGCTACAAAGATAAAGAAATGGAACCCAAAAGATTTGAAGTGACTTTCCATGGGTCATAAACAAAATAAATGGCAAAGGCATGATTTGAATCAGATCCTCTAGACCCTACTTCTAATATTCTTTCTAATCCATTAGCATTCTTTCCTTTGATCCTCATACCAGTCCTATGAGGTAGGTGTCCTGCTATTATCATACTCATTTTACAATAAAGATCATTTCACTTATAGAGATTAAATGGCTTACGCATAGTCACCTAGCTAATAATTAATATGTCAATTGGCAGTTGACTAGAGTTTCATGGCATGGTAGAGTTTGGTTATGATATATTAATGTGGCTATAAGAGGATGGTAAATAGGGCAGTGATTCATGGGAGTATACCTTTATTATAGATTAGTTATATTGTAGGTTACATGAAGGGACCTTAGAGGTTTTTTAATCCTCTAAGGTAGTGATTTACCTCAGGTCGTGAAGGCAGTAAGTAATAGAACTGGGATTCAAAGCAAAGTTATTTGATTCTATATCAATTCAGCAACTTTCTGTACCATATTGTATTTTAGTTTAAAAATAACTGAATGGACAGTATCAGTTTTTGTAAGGTAGTTATTGGTGATAAAAAAAAATAACACACTGATTTTGTAGTACTAAGAGAATTGGAAATTGATCCAATCATCCATCTATTCAATAGAAATGTATTATAAACCTATTCTATCTGCAAGGCAATATGGATGTTGTGAAAAGACCTCCACATCTGATGGAAGGATCCTTCATGGAGGATCTATGGAAGAACATAGACAAGAATGACACAGGATGAGGGGGCGTGGATTTACATGCCATATGTAGCTTATCTAGAAGGTTTACAATCTGCATTGGGAATGGAGATAGCATTACTGAACCACCAAAGACCCAAGTACTTTAGGGATTATGAAAAGTGGCGGTCTCTACCCTACTCATGCCTTATCATGGTTAGCAGATTTTCACCATCAGGTTTATAGCCCATGTGCAAACCAAAAAGAAAAATGATACAATATTTGATTACCTTATAATAAATTCTGGCTGCCAATCCTCGTTGAAGGACTCTTTCCCGAAAACTCACTGCTTTCAGTAGGAAGGTCAGATTACCAATAGCATCCATGTTAAAAGCCAAAAAACTGAAGAAAAAAAATACAATAATCAAATGTTATCCATTCTGTTGAATAAGCAAATTTTTTGAATACTAGAAAGATTTCATCAATGTTAGAGAAAGTTCCAATAGGAGGATTTTCTCTAGTACAGATTAGAACCCATTTCTAATCTGGTAAAGTAAGACTCACAGAGGTGTTTGAGGCATATAGAGGCCAAAGGGTTTGCCTAGGATGATGCAGAGCTACTTAGTGTCAGATAGGGTTTATGAATATAGGTTTTCCTTACTGTAAACTCAGCACTTTATCCATTATGCCATTTTGTTGTTTAGTCATTTCTATTGTATTTGACTCTTTATGATCCTATTTAAGGTTTTCTTGGCAAAGAAGCTGGGATGGTAGGCCATTTACTTCTCCAGGTAATTTTACAGATGAAGAAACTAAGGCAAACAGAATTATATGACTTGCCTATGGTCACATAGCTACTAAGTGTCTGAGGTCAGATTTGAACTCGGGAAGAAGAGTCTTCCTGACTCCAGGCCCAGCACTGTGTCTACTGCACCACCTAGCTGTCCTCTACTTCTCTGTTATGTCATACTGCTTCTATAAAATAAGCTTCATTAGGAAAAAAATCATTTTAAATTGAAGCAACGTTATCATAGGTCAGAAATATCAGAAAAGATTTATCAACTGTAAAGTTAGACACTAAAACAAATGGACTGGATTTTCCAAGACACTCTATACTGTTAGGTGAGTTTAGTTCACAGTCCTTCCTGGAGACAGAGGAAATAGATCTGATGTTCTCTTAAGATCCCATGATGTCTAGTTAAAAGTTCGCTGTTTTGCTTCCTGACAATACAAGAGGGTGCAATAACTGAGTGGCTACTTGGATTTAGGGGACTGTAGATTGGGATTTTATAGACTCAATATACTCAATGTGTACTACTGTCTTTTATATTCATAGACTTTTTCCTGCTGGAAGAATCAATACATATTAGAATGTGAGAAATACAAGAATATAGAGAATACCTAGTCCAAACCACCTTGTTTAAGGAGGAAGAAACCCAAGATCAAATAGTGAATTTGACATGCCCAGGCATACCCAGGACTCTTCATTAGAAGTGAGGTTTCCCTTTTCATCTTTGATACTTTTAATGTGGTTTTCTTCTTTCCTTTTATTATATTGACAAGTACTTTGTCAATTTTATTTGTTTTTTTTCAGAGTACCAGCTTCTAGTCTTATTTATTAATTCAATAGTTCTTTTAATTTCAATTTTATTAATTTCTCCTTTAATTTTTAGGATATCTAATTTAGTTTTCAACTGGGGATTTTTAAGTTGTTCACTTTCTAGTTTTTTATTTTACTTGCCCAATTCATTGATCTCTGCCCTCCCTAATTTGTTAATATATGCACTCAAGGATATACATTTCCCCCTGAGTACTGCTTTGGCTGTATCCCATAGATTTTGACAGGATGTCTCATCATTGTCATTCTTGTCAATGAAATTATTCATTGTTTCAATGATTTGTTTTTTGGCTAATCAATTTTGGAGAATCATATTATTTAATTTCCAATTAATTTTTTATTTGCTTCTCCATTTACCCTTACTGATTATTATTTTTATTGCATTGTGATCTGGAAATGTTGAATTTACTATTTCTGCTCTTTTGCATTTGTTTGCCATACTTTTATGCCCTAGTACATGGTCAATCTTTGTGAATATACCATGTGCAGCTGAAAAGAAAGTGTATTCCTTTTTGTCCCTATTTATTTTTCTCCACATATCTATTAATTCTAATTTTTCTAGGTTTCTTATACCCTGACTTCAATGTGGATAGAGTAAAATTCAATTTAAATATGGAGAGACTTGACTCCCAAATAGCATCTATACCCAAACTCAGAGATGTGGTTTATAGAAATATCTTTTATTAGAAATTACTAAGGGCAGATTAGAGGATAATATAAAACTCAGGGGCTCCTTTGGGTCCTGCTTTCAGCAAGAGAATGGTCAGAATGGCTCTCTGCTAAGTTCAGTATAGATACCTTCAGGATATAAGCTACTTGCTGGAATGATGGTAGGGGTTGAAGTTGGAGGTAAAATTAGAGCAGCACTTCTACTGTTAGCCATTAAAGGAGTAGAGTGGGCATAGGTTCTGTATCTCCCACCCATGTCATGAGTTTGAATGATTTTTTTCCAGTATATTTACTTTTTTTTTGCCAGCTGACCAACTTTTGTCATTATACAGATATAGATCAAGAATAATATTAGAGGGGGCAGCTGGGTAGCTCAGTGGATTGAGAGCTAGCCCTAGAGACGGGAGGTCCTAGGTTAAAATCTGGCCTCAGACACTTCCCAGCTGTGTGACCCTGGGCAAGTCACTTGACCCCCATTGCCTAGCCCTTACCACTCTTCTGCCTTGGAGCCAATACACAGCATTGACTCCAAGACAGAAGGTAAGGGTTTAAAAAAAGAATAATATTAGAGTTAACTTTATTTATAGGTAGAACAAATGGCTGCCTTTTGAGTGTCATTTCAGCGGTACCAGGAAAGGCTTCCTATTCCATCCAAACACATACACCCTTGTCTTTTATTCACTGGTGCATGAAATCTCTTTAAAGGGGAAAAATGGCTTCATTCTGATGGGAGAAAGTTTAAAAGGTGAATGATAGTAGAAGAGATTACACCTGGTTTTAAAGTCACAGAAAATTAAACATAGCTGGTATTCTAACTTTTCTTGAGAGTAGGCTTCTGAAGAAGAAAAGAGAAGGTAGATATCTGAAGGTGGATAGAGATATTATAGAAAGGAGAAAGGGAGAGGCTAGAGACACAAAGATAATCTCTTAACTCCTTTCAATTTTAGGGTAGCTAGTAGGTGCAGTGGATAGAGTACCTTTTCTGCAGTTAGGAAGACTCATCATTCAGAGTTCAAATTTAGCCTCAGACACTCACTAGTTGTATGACCCCGGGCAAGTCACTTAACACTATTTACCTCAGTTTCATCCTCTTTCAAATGATCTGGAGAAGGAAATGGCAAATTGGTCCAGTATCTTGGCCAAGAAATCCTCAAATGGGGTCAAGATGAGTTAGACATGTCTGAAAAATGATGGACAAAAACTTTCAGTTTTGCCCAGGGCTATCTTTGAACAGAAAATTAGCTACTCATAGGCAAGTGGGGAAAAATATGGATACAGATAACTCAACTAAATTCTAGAGACATTTGGGCAGCTACCATATGTCAGTCATTGCACTAGGAAGAGGGGGCAGAACACACTGATGAAGAATACATAATAACAAGGATGGCAATGCCATTTTAGAGAACATTCAATCTTTCTCTTTTGATTTGGTATCCTAAGAGCCTAGTACAGTGACTTTAGAATAACATATATGTGATCAGTTCAGATTTAATCAAATTGAATTATCCCCACTTTTCAAATGAGGACTATGAAGCTCCAAAAGTTTAAATGACTTGCCTATGGTCACAGAGCTAATAAGTGTATGGAGTGAGATTTGACTGTGATTTCTCTTGACCTCAAGTCTAATACTGGGCTGGAGGCTGACCCGTTCACAAATAATGATAATGCATAGATCAAATCAGGGTGTTCAGGTCATCTAAGCAAAGTACTGTATGAGTTCTGAAGAAAGAAGAATGCCAGTAGAGAACTGGTGTCAGCATGCTGTGGTGCTTCCTTTTAGCCCTTTGTGGGTAACTTCCTGACTAGGTCAAAATTCCAGATGCTCTGCCCACCTCCAGCAAAAACCATCCTGAAACATGGCATTTAGCAAGAGGACATATAATGTGAAATAAAATAAAAACAAGGATACATAAAATTCCTTGGCATATAGCAAATCATTGCAATTTTTATATAATGCTTACTATGTGCCAGGCACTATGCTAAGTTCTTTATAATTATTTCATTTGATCCTTGCAACACTCCTGTGATATAGGATGCTAGTTAATGCTATTTATCTCCATCTTACATGTAAGGAAATGGAAGCTGACAGAGGTGGAGTGACTTCCCCAGTGTCATAAGGCCACTAATTTGTCTGAGGCTTGATTTAAACTCAGGTCTTTCTGACTCCCGGCCTGGCACACTTTATCCACTGTACCATCTATAGAAATACTAAAATATCAAAATATTAATGTATGAGATATTCTTAAAATATAAAGCAACAAGATACTGGCAAGTTAAGATCCAGTTCTAAGAGCATGTGTAAACATGGATGCTTGGAAAGTCTTCAAGGATGTGTAAAAAGAAGACCCCCACTTCCCTATGTAGCATGCTGATCTCAGAGATCTCTTAGTCAATCAAGAATTATATATCCCACCTGAACCTCAAGAAAACTTCTCCAGGCTTGGGAAAAAGAGAGCTTAATATACAATACTCCATTAGAGTATGTAAAAGGAAGAATTGTTTTTTTTTTTTAAAAACTAGCCAGGGTAGGGATGAATAGGCTAGAAACAAAATACTACTCAATACTACTGTTAGTATGTCAAATCTATTTTGAAAAAAATTATCCAGTAAGAAAACTATTCTTTGTCCTCCAACCCCACCCCCAGATATCTATGTTGTTGGTTGTTCAGTCATTTCAGTTGTATCTGACTCTTCATGTCCTCTTTTGGGATTTTCCTTGGCAAAGATTCTGGATTGGTTTGTTGTTTCCTTCTCTATATCATTCAATAGTGTGGAAACTGAGGTAAACAGGGGTATGTGGCTTTCCCAGGTCACCTAGCTAGTGAGTGTCTGACCAGATTTGCACTCAGGAAGATGAGTCTTCTTGACTCCAGTCCCTGCACTCTGTTCACTGTGCCATCTACTTGCCCAAGTATCTCCGTACCTCTTTACAAGAGGACTTCAAGCAAAGGGTAGAGGGTGAACCATTTGCTGTGTATGACTTGGATGCAGTTCTTTGGAATTGGAGAGGTATGGGTGGTACTAAATAACTTCTGATATACCAATTCTGTGATTCTGTGATCCAAGGACTCTCTAGAAATTTAGCAACTTCATCTTAGAAACTAGCAGAGTGTGCTGCAAAGTATAATAAGGTTAAAAAAAAAAGAAAGAAAGAGGTGACTACTCCCATTTTCTCCTACTTCCAAAACCAGAGCACCATGAGATCAGGCAAGCAGCACCTTCATCCCAGCAAGAACATAACTGCCTGGGAATCACATACATCTCTGTGATCAGTCAGGATTTTGGTTTTGAAGTAGTTGGGTCATCAGCCATGAAAAGGATATTACAATTATTGGGCTTTTAATAATTTATATTCCTCTAATTTAATAAGTTGTAACAGTTAATAATAGGTGGTAGTCCCCATTATTAGTTGATTGAATAACTGTGTTTACCTGAAAGTGATCAATGATCATAGAATCAAAGTAGATTATTAATCCTATAAAATCATGTTATTCCTAGACTATAACTTAGTTTTCATATTCCTTTTTGGAGAGGGAGTGGAACTCCTGCAGTCAGTCCATAAAAGGCAGAGCTATCCCACCAGTTGTCTTGCCTTAGATGTCTCTACTTCCCGATTAGGGCAAGGATATGTCACAAGGTAACTGTTCTCATCAAAAAGACCTGGTGCAAGAGTGGTTTAGTTCTGGATACTTATAAAAGAGCACAAGACCAGCTCTTTCTGGGGTTTTATAATGTATTATATCATGTCACTGACCTTTGTAGGTGTCAAAAGAGAAAGGAGAAGCACCTATCTCACCTCAGGGCAAGAAAGTTTTCCTGTCATACTCTTACTCTGTCAGCTGTAATGCTCAGTGACTCAGAATATACTGGCAATGTCTGCAGATCCTTTGACTATGACTCGTGAGCACACTGCTGTCAATATACTTGGCTTTAGATACTTGTTTACGATCATAATAAAGTCAATTTGCTCAAATGATTTGCTCCAAGTCTTTCTTTTTTGACAGTCAATCAGCATTTATTAAAGCCCTTACTATGTGCTAGGTACTATAATAAATGCTAGGTATACAAAGAAGGGCAAAGGTTCCTGCTCTCAAATATCTCACAGCCTAATGGGAGAGACAACATGCAAACCAAATGGTTTGGCTTGGAGTCAGGAAGACCTGAGTTCAAATCCAGATTCAGGCACTAGCTGTGTGACCCTGGGCAAATTCCTGAACCTCAGTGTGCTTCAGTTTCCTCATCTGTAAAATGGGAATCATACTAGCACTTTCCTTCTAGAGTTATTTTGAAGATAATATGAGATAATATTTGTAAAACATTTTGCAAATGTTTAAAATATATAAATGCTAGTTATTGTTATTATTAATAAAATAAAATTAAAAAATCATTGCTATTATATTGTATCTTTAAGTAAAATTTAATGTATTATTAAGAACTGTGTAACTACAAGTATAGAATCAGTCTTAGTTTACTTGGTCTTGGGGTAGGAGGAGAGGGAAATGGGTTCACCATGAATAATTTGTCTCAGGTTTTCTCAGTCCTTTGAGGCAACCAGAAGAGTAATAAAATTCCCTAAAATGTACCTGAACCCTCCATGTGATGAGAGGGTATCACAAAGCCTCTATCAGGAATATAGACTAGTTATATGGGTAAGTCTTTGTCAGTCCCACCCCCACAATGAATAAGCCTTTCCTAGAGAGAAATCCGACAAGCCTGTTCTACAGAAGACAAATTAAAAGAAAGAATATTTGGGATCGAGTTTGGAAGCAGATTTTGCCCAGAGGATAGATAGAATTAATTTAGCCAGGAAAGAAAAGCTGGAATTAATTTAGTTCAAATTTTAAATCAAATCCAGGAGACACCTCAGTAGAGGCACTGGTAAAGACTGAATATCCACAGCATTTTACTCAAACATACATATAAGGAGAACTAACCTCATCCCCCTCAGGGCTGAGCTGGAACTGTTCCGTCTGACTCACTTGAAACAGCTGTGAAATCTGACCAATTTAGACAAACCAGCTGCTCTGCTGCTACTCAGGCTACAGCTACCTTACCAAGCCTGCTGTATCCATTTACTTCTTCTCCCTTCCCCCTCCATTCTCAATTGCTTAACAATCCGAAAGACTGGTTGGTTACCTCAGGCCACTAGGGAATATGGTAGTCCTCCCTCCCCCAGCCTTTCTTCCTCCCCTGTATTGGATCACTTCAGGGGTCCTCCTGACCCCCAATTGTGTTTGTGTCATTTTCCTTGCTGCCTTTTGGGATCCTAACTGTTACTGTCAGGCTAGGTCTTGGCAGATCTCTCCATTCCCTATGCCTCCTCCTAAGGATGACACAGACACTTTCACCAAAGGTCTCTGGACTTATTAGATATCAATAATATTCTCCAAGGTCTCTCTGGATATTCATTCATGCATGCACAAATTCAAATTTACTCCGATAGTCAGGATGCTCTCAGATTCTGCTCCATTCTTGACTCTAGTTGACAATGTAGCCATCTCTGAAACCAATGATAAGTGTTCATGACATCTGTGTTGTCATACTCATACAACCAATTCTCAAAGAGTTTTCTCCGAGTGCCCTCACTCTCAGAGGGCAGTAGGAAAGACAGAACTTGGTACAGATCTTGGCAAAGATACTGGAGTGGTTTCCCATTTCCTTCTCTAGTGTATCTCCATTTTACAGATGAGAAACTGAGGCAAATAGGGATTAAGTGACAGCTTGTAAGAGTCAGAGGCCAGAACTGAACCCATTTCTTCCTGATGCCAAACTTGGTGCTCTGTTCACTCTGTTCACCTAACTCCCTTACTCATAGTAAGTTCTTAATAAATATTTGCTGAGTAATTGATTATCAAAGCCAGAAAGGGTGCTTGGTATGGTTCTTGCAATGGTTTGTGCACTCCTTCAATTAAAGAAAGAAGGAAATAAAAATGTGCTAATGAAAATTACAATGATTTCTTGAATTTATGTGGGACTCTAAGGACTACAAAGCTCTTTATATATATTATCTCATATTTTGTGTCTACTCATTATAAGATATTGGGATGGCTTTAGACTTTCTCTGAAAATAAGAACCAATTTTTCTTCTCATACACTGGGAAACTGAAATGTTGATTCATATAAAGACATCAATAGTTTCAACCTAAGTTTTAACTTGTTTTGATATTTTCATTTCCTCCCACCATCAGGAGTCAAGAACTTCCATTCTAGATTGGAAAGTCTCCTATAACCATTTCTATTATGATATCTTTTCTACCCTTCTTGCCATGTATTCTATTTTCTATATATTTCTAATAATAATATACATAAAATATGTTTAATTAATATTCACATCATAGTCTCTGGATCCCATCTTTATAATGCACCAATGATTAGTATTTTGAGGTACAGGTGAAAAAAACAATCTAGAAACAATAGGAAAATTCTAAAAACTTGAAGTCCATTGATATTCCATAAACCAAGAGAGATAGGACAATGTAAAAGAAAAAGTGTTAAATTGGGAGTCAAAGCTCCTGGGGTTCTAGTCCCAGATCTGCCACGATGTGACCTGGGGCTAATCACTTAATTAAATTCAACAAACATTTTTAGAGCACCTACTATGTATAATGCAATGTGCCTGATGCTAGGTATATAAAAAAAATTACAACACAAACTTTTCTTGAGGCAGTTACAGTCTAATGGGGGGGAAACACAAATATTCAAAAATCAAAATACAAAAGAAAAGTATTAGGGTGGGGCCGGGGAAAGTATTATGGGAAATTTGAGGAGTATAAGAACATTTTAACTTACTACTGAGAAAAGGGGCAAAGGTTTCGTGGAGAAGGTGGAATTTAAACTGAACTTTGATCAAAGATAATTGAACAGATTATATTGATGATGATTTTTAATAGCAAAAGGCATGAAGAAAGGCTCAGAGATGAAGGACAAAGAAATAGGCTAAGAGTTTTATGAAGCAGATTTAATACTATTTGAATTATCACATCCAAACAGTTAAACATGACTACTATTGTGTTATTTGCTCAGAGTCAGCAACTCAGGATGCCAAACCAGGTTGCAGAATTATAGAATCAGAACTTTGGAACAACTTGAGAAGTCATCTAAACCAATGCATATGTGACCAAGAATTCTCACTATAAAAAAAAAACAAACAAACAAATGGTTATGCATGAAGGCTTTGAGTAAGGGCAAATCAATTGTCTTTTAAGGCAGTTAATTCTACTCTTAGTAGCTCTAATTGTTACAGTTTTATTTATTTTGTGGTTGTGTAATTTCAACTTCTCTCAGTTCTACATTTTAGGCTCAAGCAGAACTATCTATTCTGAATATAGCTATCATATTGTCTCTAAATGTTTTCTTCTCCAGGCTAAAAATCCCTGATTCCTTTAATCTTCATATGGCACAAGCTCAAGGCCTTTCATCATCTTGGTGGCTTTTTGGAATTCTCTTGCTTTGTAAAATCACATACACACAAACACAGTGAACAAAAAATATCTGCTTGATGTGTGAAAAATTACAAAATCAGCTATTTATGTGCCCTCAGATAATAAAATATTTAGGGGAAAGATTAAAATCAATACCAAATTGAAGAAAGGATGGAGATGAGAAAAAGATATTGTGTGCAATTATAATAGCTCTAATTCAACCTATTTGAATAAGTTGTTGAAAAGTGGGAAATAGATAAAAGCAAAGACACTAACATCATCACCTTTTTTAGTGAAATTCAGCTGATAGACAAGAATTGCTACAATGAGGGGTTCAAAAGGGGAGGATAGAATTACAAGAAACATTATTTCACAAAACAATAAAAAGGCAATGAATGAATGAAACATTAATTAAAAAGCAATGTCGGGGATTTGTTTCAACTAAAACAGTTTATCCTGTAAAAATTTACAGATATAAATGGAAAGAGAAGAACAAATGAGAAATTAAACTCATCTGTCATCGTTTCTATGTGACATAGTCTCATTATTAGTGATATTGAAACTAAATTTGGAGACATTTCTGATGTTATATGTGTGGGTAGGTATATGTACCTCATTTCCTTAAAGTAAAGTACAAATAAGACTCAAGTAAACAAATCAGAAAGAGTAGCTGGTCCTGACAAAAAACATACTCAGATGCTAATTTAATCATCTTCATAAATTCTTTATGAGAATGGTCTGCAAAGATCGAGAGTGTAAACAATGGATATGAGAAGAAAATAGGTAGGCTTTCACAGATAGTAGAAAACAATTTTATTGGCACAAATCTGACAGAGTAATAGCATATCAAAGATCCTTCTGTGTTTATTATCTATTGTTTTTTTAATTGTTTCCTTCCTTTTTTTTTCTTTCCTCTCTCCCTCCCTCCCTCCCTCTCTCTCTTTCTTTTTTTCTATGGTAGGTATAAGTAATCTATAGCATATGGCCAATGATAACATACATATGAAATGGTGAAAAAGACTTAGTCAAAAACTGGCAAGTCCCAAGAAATATGTAGACTAGTCACATACTGTAACAAGAATGAAAAATAAAGAATGGATAGAATAAGCATCCCACTGACATCCACAAAAAGTTTAAAAGCCTGATCTTCCAATGTGCTGGGTAAATTTTTGTTGTAGGATTTCTCTATATGCATATGGCCATTATGCCAGTTCAGGCTCTTTTACCTGGATTACTCTAAAAGTCTCTGAATAACTCACTCCAAATCCAGTTTCACCTCTCTAATCTGTCCTGCACATAGCTGCCAAATTGATAAGCATTAATTTGACTATGACAATTCTCTGCTCAAGATTCTTTGGTCACTTTTTGGTGCCTTGACAGCATGATACATACACCTTTTTTTGGCACATAAGTAACTTTACAAACTGGCTCCAACTTATATTTCCATGTTTATCATGCCCTCTTGCCCATCATGCCCTCTTGTATACTCTATACTCCATACACTAATATTTATGTACTTAATTTGTATATTTATTGTATTTACTTATTTGTCTGCACGACAGTTATGTAATTCTAAAAGAATACAAGCTCCTAGAGTATATGGAACAATTTAGTTATGTCTTTGACTACTTATTGCCTAGCCCAGTGCCTAGAGATAGGTAGGAATTAAATAAATACTTAAGGGATTGAACTGGATTGAAAGACATGAACTAGATTTGCATAGAACTGAAGGCCATAGATGGGTTGCTTTCTATAAGAGAGAGTACTATCACTGATGAATTCATTGCACCAGAAACCCCAACATCCCTAGAGCTTAGCACAGTGTCTTCACAACAGGCATTTAACAAATGTTTGTTGGGTTAATTGGATTGGATTGGTGGCTCCAAAAGTGGATAACAGTAATCTGTGCTATAACTGAGTCCCACTATATTGAGGGAGGTAGAAACTGGTGATTATGGGAATCTAAACTCTACATACCTGGTTCTTAAGTTATCGCTCACAGACTCTGTCCAGTTTCGAAGGAGGCCAAAAAGTGGTCTTTCCTCATACTGTTTGGTATACTGAGCCAGGAGTTCCCGTACCACCACCTGTGCATAGAATTCACATTTCAGAGTGTCAGACAGTTCTCAAATAATTAAGAAATGCTGCTCTTGCTTTAGTTATTGTGCTTTGTTGTAGCATATTTATCCTTTTGAAAGTGCCTGGACATCCTTATGGGTGACATGAGCAATAAGAGGGCAGACAAAACCTTTTCTCAATCCCCTGACTTCTCAAACCTCTCAAAAACAAAAATTGTGCAACAATAATAAGTAACTTCAGCTGTTTCCATGGTCTAGGAGAACTAGAATTTTTTAAAGGTTTTTTAAAAATCTGAAATGATACTCAAATCTGATGACCCTAAATTAAGTCAGTTCCCTTCCTGCTCTACCCACACTGACAGCAGTGAGGCTGTACCAGCAGACCCAATGACATGATATAAGATTACATCAAAACCCACCCCTATATCCTGGTCCCCTCTCTCTCCTTCCAGTACTGTGAAGATCTCAACTCCACACTATGGAAGTTTTCTTAGGTAATGAGTACCAGCTTAGTCACAGCCCTTTAAGATCAAAGGTCTGTCAGGGCTGCAACCCAGAGCACCAATGCTACAAAGCTCTGACTTGGTAGGAACAGTGGAAGGAACAGAGGGAGCTGAACAGGTCAATAGGACAAGACATCATGGGTAGGGGGAGGGGATGTGTATCACTCCACTAAGCTTGAGGGAAACAGCATACCATCTATTAAGGTCATTTCTGACAATCCAAAAGTCAGGTGAGTAGAGACCTAGGCTGATGAACAATGAATTGCCCATTACGGTAGGAGGCTGAGACACTCTGAGATCTAGTCCCTAAGGAAACCATAGTCAGAATAGGTTAGGAAGTGAGTGAGAAGGAAAAAGGGGGAGGGGAGGGGATAGAGACTTAAAATACCAAAGATTTCATGAAGAAGAAAAACTGCAAGACATTGAAAAAAAATAAACCAATAGGATGAACAGGAACAAAAGAAGGAAATATGGCATACAGATCTAGTAAATGAGCTCAGGCATCTATGAATGAATACTGCAAAATAAAGGAAATTATCTAATGCTTGATGAGATAGTACCTTATGGAATTTTAGGAGAACATGGAAACAAAGCATGCTATTCTTGAGTGATCCAAAAGAAAAATGAGAATTATGAAAACAAAATTTATGTCCACAGCAAAAAATAATGAATCAAACAAAAATTTGAATTTTCATTGATAAGCCTAATTCAAGAAATGAAAGATAAAAAAATAGATTGGGAATGAAAATACACAAAAGTAAAGAATAATCTAGGAAAGAAGCAAAAAAAAATTTAAAGTAAATATGACCATCATGTAAGCAAAACATACTGAACTCAAAGATAGGATGTACAGAGAAACCTAAGGATCATAAGTCCCCTAGAAGAACATGACAGAATAAAAACCTGAACATTGCAATGAAAGAAATAAAAGAAGAGAACTGCCTAGAACTTCTAAACATGTTATCATTTGATACCAATTTTCATATTATTCATTTTTACCATAGAGCAATCTTTTAAAACCGAAACCCCAAATCATAAACAAGTGATAAATGATGTCATAAGTTTTTCTTTTGTGTTTCTACTCCCATAGTTATTTCTCTCAATGTGGATAGCATTCTTTCTCATAAGTCCTTCAGGAGTATCCTGGACTATTGTGTTGTTACTAGTAGTAAAGTCCATTACATTGGCTAGTTCTACAAAGTTTTACTTTTAGTGTACAATGAAGAACAATATTTTAAAATGTGCTTTGTTTTACTCCTTTCTCCTGGAATGTACCTCAGCACATTCTCTAAGACAGGAATAATAATGCCTGTCTCTTCATAGGAACTACAGTGAAGCACAAATGAGATGCTGTGGGTAAAGGCTTATAAAGACCAGTCTTTTCAGTTTTAAATGATTTCTTCTGCAGAAATCCCTAGTAAATCTAAAGCCCCAAACTGGAGACTCTAAGTATAAGCAATTTTTCAGAACAAGTACTTACAGCACTGCAAATTATATGTAAACATGCTGTGGTATCAGTTGAATGACATTAATAAAAGTTATTTTTTTAGGGCAAGTGGTTGTTTTGATCATTTATTTTGTAATCAAGATTATCTGTATTTTTAGAAATTCATAAAGAAGTTGATAGACATTCTCATGATGTAACGCTTGGATCAAAGCCTCTATACATTGCTTCAAGTTTATTTTTATTTGTTACATTAATGTCAAGGATCTAGGATGTACCTCTTAGTGGTACTTCTCTGACACAGATTGTGACTCTTCTATGTCTTAGAAGTTTAATGAGTTGCCTGGTGGCCTTCCTTCTAGAGTAGAATTTTTCCCACCACAGCAAATCTGTACGTTTAGAAGGAGTCATTTGGGGTTTTTTGGTGGGGTCTCTACTTGAAGCGTTTTTAGCTTGAATTCTACTGGCATGACCATGGGAGCCTAGAATTACCTTTCCCCAAAAAAGTGCATCAGTAGAGGGGATTCACCTCACTGATAGAAAATACTATTATTTACCACTCATATTTTTTTATAAACTGGATTCTGTTTTCATTAGTATAGGGAGCTCCATGTGAGGAACTCTGTCTACTGATGTACATCAGTATCCTATTTGTCTTTTGTTCCATCTTAGATGAAAAATCTCGAGTACTGAGCTGTTAAGTGATTTGCCTAGGGTTACACGACCTGTTCTAGGCAGAATTTCAACCTAAATTTTCCTGGATCCAAGCACTTCTTTTCCATGATGCCACACTGCCTTTCATCCAAATCATTACAAAGCTTGCAGGAAAGTAGGTAAGGGATAGAGCAAATTTCATGGATTAGCTTGAAGAGGAAAAGAGGAGAATTTGGATATGAGCTCTGGGAGAGGATTCTGAGAAGGAGAGGATTGTGGGAGTTTGTACTAGCTTTAACTGTCATTCACTCTCTGACTGAGCTGGAAGGAGGTTTTGCTCTGACTGATTTTACCTTGGCAGTCCTAATCTCATGGAGAGATTAGTGATTCCTTGGTTTGAGAATCTGCTTTGGAGTAGACTGTTTTCCCTGAGGTATAGAGACCATCTGCCTGTGATCCATCTGTCAGAAATACACTTGGCTAAGGTAAATCCAAACACTTGTTACTTGGGACTTTGGGTTATCTAGTGAAGCCAACCCCAGGCTTTAGGTAAGGGCTCAAATTCACCTGTGAGTCTTTTCTTCTTCCTCTTTTTGTAAATTCCTATTAGGCAGTTTAGTCTATAGTCAGATAGTGTTTGAGTTTTTATATAAGAGCAGGAAGATATAAGAAGGACTTGAGAAGATTAGAAGAGCAAACCCCATGGTGGGGGGGGGGGGGATAGTTTGGAGGGGAGGAGATATAGCTGGATAGATTTAGGACTGTATCATTTCCCTATCCTTAATACACTTGTTTTTACTAATTTTAAGGATTGTGTTTTACTGACACTAGGGAGGTTCCTAGATGGGTTTTTTTTTATCAATATCCATCCACCTAGGAAGGGAAGAAAGAAAAACAGGGAAAGTCTTCATGAAATGGATAGACAGGCGACTTCCAGGTAAATATGGCTGCAATCTAGACACGAATCACTTCCTCTCCACAGCACCCAGTGAAATAGACTACCTCAAAAGAGCATAAAAATCATCTTTGGAAGAATGGAGGGACTTTACAGTAGGGCACAGCAACGAAGGCACATGGGGTTTGAGCATTTCCACACTATAAGAATGAGAAAAAGCTCACACCCAAATGTGATCTGAACTACCTTCCCCAACCTCACCTACGGAACCAGAGTAGGGACCAGCACCCTCACCAGAGACAGCAAGTGAGTGAGGAATGTCTCTGTAGTGACTGGGGGGAACTCCAGGGTCCTTGGGATCTAACTAGGACTACCAGGGAACTACCCCTCAGAGTGGTTTCACAGGAGACTCCTGTGCATGGGAGAGCAGAGACCATAGACCTCGGGCACACTAACAAACTGCAGAGGCTTTTGAAGAACTTGCCTGAGGCAAAAGCACCACCACTTAAATCCACGGAAAACCCGCCCATCTCACTCAGACTTCTGACTAAAAAGGAAAGGGAAAACCACCAAAGGGATGGCTCATAGTGCCCAAGATCAACCCTCCAAGAAGAAAGGGGAAAAAAGTGATTATTGAAAACTTTTATGGAGGGAAAACCCAGGCTACAGAGGAAAAAAAAGGATGGAATTCAAACAAAATCAAAACCTTCACAAAAAAATGGAAATTGTCCACAAGCTCTGGAAGAACTCAAATTGGAGATTATCCAAAACATGGAAATCTTCTGGCAAGAAAAATGGGAAAAAATTCAGAGATAAGTCAACAGTCTGATAGACAAGAACTCCCAATTGGAGAAACAGCAGGGCAGACCAAACTGAAAAGCAAAACCAGTCCTTAAAGACCAGAATTAAGCAACTGGAAGACAATGTTCTTGCAAAACAGCAAGAATTAATGAAGAAAAGTAAAAAAATTAATGAATTAGAAGAAAACATAAAATATCTCACTGATAAGGTGACAGACTAGGAAAAAGAGGAAGGAGAGACAATTTGAGAATCATTGGTCTACCTGAAAATCCAGAGCTAAACAAAAATCTAGATGCCATACTAAAAGAAATAATCAAAGAGAATTGTCCTGATGTTCTCAAACAAGGGGGGGGGGAATAGAAATTGAAAAGGTTCATAGAACACCCTCTATACTAAATCCCCAAAAGACAACTCCGAGGAATGTAATTGCTATATTCAAGAGCTTCCAAGCTAAAGAGAAAATAGTACAAGAAGCCAAATAGAGAAACTTCAGATACAAAGGAGCACCAGTAAGGATTACACACGACCTAGCAGCAGCCACACTAAAAGACCATAAAGCCTGGAACACAATATTCAGAAAGGCAAGAGAACTGGGTCTTCAACCAAGAATCAGCTACCCATCAAAGCTGACTATATACTTCCAGGGTAAAGTATGGACATTCAATAAAATAGAAGATTTCCAAGTATTTGTAAAGAAAAGATCAGAACTCAGTGGAAAGTTTGACATTCAAACACAAAGAGCAAGAGAAACATGAAAAGGTAAATATGAAAGAAAGGGAAAAGGAAAAAATGTTTTTTTCTTTTATTGAAACTCTCTTCTATAAGGGCTACAATTAGATCAAATTATATATATTAACATATAGGGGAAATGTTATGTTTAACTCTCAAAAATTGTATGCATTAATAGAGTAATCAGAAGAATCACTCATAGGGAAAGATTGGAGCATTAACATGATTTTGAGGGAAAAAAAACAAAATGAAAGAAAAAGGGAGGGGGGAATCAATGATGGTACCAAGATATACTTGAAGAAATAGAAATAAATTAAACAGAATAATCTTTGTCCCACAAAGATACACACAGGAAGGGGAGGGGAAGAATTCTCTTATAAGAAGGAGAGAAAAGGGTGCTAATTGGTATTACTTAAACCTTACTCTCAGTGAAATCAACTCTGAGAGGGAAGAGCATCTAGATCCATTGGGATCTTGAATTCTATCTTATCCAACAGGGTAAGGGAGAAGGGAAAACTAAGGGGGGATAAAGAGGATAGAGTCCAAAAAGGGAGGGAAGGAGAGGGGGAGGGAAAGTAGCAGACCCTCCCAAATAAACAAGAAGGGAAAAAAGGGAGGGGCCAGAAAGGGAAGCATAACAAGGGAGGGGATAAGGGGGACTGATTTAAAGTTAATCACTGGCTTAAAAGGTTATAGCAAAAGAAGAAAGGTCAGAATTAGGGGAGGATATAAAAATGCTCGGGAATTCACAAATGACAATCATAACTTTGAATGTGAATGGGATGAACTCACCCATAAAATGTAGATGAATAGCAGAATGGATTAGAATACAAAACCCTACCATATGTTGTCTTCAAGAAATACACATGAGGTGGGTAGATACTCACAAGGTCAGAATTAAAGGTTGGAGTAAGACCTATTGGGCCACAACGGACAGAAAGAAGGCAGGAGTTGCAATCATGATATCTGCCAAAGCCAAAGCAAAAATAGACCTGATTAAAAGGGATAGGGAAGGTAAATGCAACCTGATAAAAGGGAGTATAGACAATGAGGTAATATCACTAATTAACATGTATGCACCAAATGGTATAGCATCCAAATTTCTAAAGGATAAACTAGGAGAACTGAAGGAGGAAATAGATAATAAAACTATACTAGTGGGAGATCCGAACCAACCAATATCAAATATAGATAAATCAAATAAAAAATAAATGAGAAAGAGGTAAAAGAGGTGAATGAAATCTTATAAAAATTAGAGTTAATAGATATATGGAGAAAAATAAATAGGGACAAAAAGGAATACAACTTCTTTTCAGTAGCACATGGCACATTCACAAAGATTGACCATTCACTAGGTCATAAAAACATGGCATACAAATGCAGAAAAGCAGAAATAATTAATGCAACCTTTTCAGATTATAAGGAAATAAAAATAATGATCAGTAAGAGTACATGGAGAGCAAAATCAAAAATCAATTGGAAATGAAATAATATGATGCTCTAAAATTGGTTAGTTTGAGAACAAATCATAGAAACAATAATTTCTTCGAAGAAAATGACAATGATGAAACATCCTTTCAAAGCTTATGGGATGCAGCCAAAGCAGTACTCAGAGGGAAATTCATATCCCTGAGTGCATATATTAACAAATTAGGGAGGGCAGAGATCAATTAATTGGACATGCAAATCAAAAAAAAACTTGAAAGTGAACAAATTAAAAACCCCCAGAAGAAAACAAAATTAGAAATTCTAAAAATTAAGGGAGAAATTAATAAAATCAAAAGTGATAGAACTATTGAACTAATAAATAAGACTAGAAGCTGGTACTTTGAAAAAACAAACAAAATAGACAAAGTACTGGTGAATCTAATTTAAAAAAGGAAAGAAGAAAAGCAAATTAATTGTACCATAGATGAAAAGGGGGACCTTACCTCCAATGAAGAGGAAATTAAGACAATCACTAAAAACTTCTTTGCCCAATTATATGGCAATAAATATGCCAATCTAGGTGATATGGATGAATATGTACAAAAATATAAATTGCCTATACTAACAGAAGAAGAAATAGAATTCTTAAATAATCCCATATCAGAAAAAGAAATCGAACAGGCCATCAAAGAACTCCCTAAGAAAAAACCCCCAGGGCCTGATGGATTCACAAATAAATTCTATCAAACTTTCAAAGAACAGATAATCCCAATACTATACAAACTATTTGACATAATAAGCAAAGAGAGAGTTCTACCAAATTCTTTTTATGACACAAAAATGGCACTGATTCCAAATCCAGGAAGGTCAAAAATGGAGAAAGAAAACTACAAACCAATCTCCCTAATTAACATAGATGCAAAAATCTTAAATAGGATACTAGCAAAAAGACTCCAGCAAGTCATCACAAGGGCTATTCACTATGATCAGGTAGGATTTACCAGGAATGCAAGGATGGTTCAATATCAGGAAAACCATCCACATAATTGACCATATCAACAAGCAAATGAACAAAAATCACATGATTATTTCAACAGACGCAGAAAAAGCCATTGATATATACAACACCCATTCCTTTTAAAAACACTAAAAAGTATAGGAATAGAAGGGTCTTTCCTAAAAATAATAAACAGTATATATCTAAAACCATCAGCATACATCATCTGCAATGGGGATAAACTAGATGCATTCCAATAAGATCAGGAGTGAAACAAGGATGCCCATTATCACCTCTATTATTTAACATTGTACTAGAAACACTAGTAGTAGCAATTAGAGACGAAAAAGAAATTGAAGGCATTAAAATAGGTAATGAGGCGACCAAGCTGTCACTCTTTGTGGATGCTATGATGGTCTACTTAAAGAATCCTAGAAAATCAACCAAAAAGCTAGTCGAAATAATCAACAACTTTAGCAAAGTCGCAGGATACAAAATAAACCCACATAAGTCATCAGCATTTCTATATATTTCCAACACATCTCAGCAGCAAGAATTAGAAAGAAAAATCCCATTCAAAATCACCTTAGATAAAATAAAACACTTGGGAATCTACCTGCCGAGACAAACACAGGAACTATATGAACACAACTACAAAACACTCTCCACACAACTAAAACTAGACTTGACAATTGGAAAAACATTAACTGCTCTTGGGTTAGGATGAGCCAATATAATAAAAATGACCATCCTACCCAAACTTATCTATCTATTTAGTGCCATACCCATCGAACTTCCAAAAAACCTTTTTACCGAATTAGAAGAAACCATAACAAAGTTCATTTGGAAGAACAAAAGATCAAGGATATGCAGGGAAATAATGAAAAAAAAATACAAAGAAAGGAGGCCTTGCAGTTCCAGATCTCAAACTATATTATAAAGCAGGGTCATCAAAACAATTTGGTACTGGCTAAGAGACAGAAAGGAAGGTCAGTGGCATAGACTTGGGGTAAGTGACCTCAGCAAGACAGTCTATGACAAACCCAAAGATCCCAGCTTTGGGGACAAAAATCCACTATTTGATAAAAACTGCTGGGAAAACTGGAAGACAGTGTGGGAGAGATTAGGTTTGGATCAACACCTCACACTCTACACCAAGATAAACTCAGAATGGGTGAATGACTTGAACATAAAGAAGGAAACTGTAAGTAAATTAGGCAAACACAGAATAGTATACATGTCAGACCTTTCGGAAGAGAAAGATTTTAAAACCAAGCAAGACTTAGAAAGAGTCATAAAATGTAAAATAATTTTGATTACATCAAATTAAAAAGGTTTTGTACAAAAAAACCCAATGTAACCAAAATTAGAAGGGAAGCAACAAATTAGGAAACAATCTTCATAACTAAAACTTCTGACAAAGGTCTAATTACTCAAATCTATAAAGAGCTAAATCAATTGCACAAAAAATCAAATCATTCTCCAATTGATAAATGGGCAAGGGACATGAATAGGCAGTTTTCAGCTAAAGAAATCAAAACTATTAATAAGAACATGAAAAAGTATCCTAAAATCTCTGATAGTCATAGAGATGCAAATCAAAACAATTCTGAGGTTTCACCTCACACCTAGCAGATTGGCTAACATGACAGCAAAGTAAAGTAATGAATGCTGGAGGGGATGTGGCAAAGTTGGGACATTAATGCATTGCTGGTGGAGTTGTGAATGGATCCAACCATTTTGGAGGGCAATTTGGAACTATGCCCAAAGGGTGCTCAAAGACTGTCTGCCCTTTGACCCAGCCATAGCACTGCTGGGTTTGTACCCCAAAGAGATAATAAGGAAAAAGACTTGTACAAGAATATTCATAGCTGCACTCTTTGTGGTGGCAAAAAATTGGAAAATGAGGGGATGCCCTTCAATTGGGGAATGGCTTATCAAATTATGGTATATGTTGGTGATGGAATACTATTGTGCTAAAAGGAATAATAAAGTGGAGGAATTCCATGGAGACTGGAACAACCTCCAGGAAGTGATGCAGAGCGAAAGGAGCAGAGCCAGGAGAACATTGTACACAGAAATTGATACACTGTGGTACAAGTGAACGTAAAGGACTTCTCCATTAGTGTCAATGCAATTTCCCTGAGCAACCTGCAGTGATAAAGGAGAAAAAAAAACACTAACCACAAGCACAGGACAAACGGTGGGAGTAAAAACAACAAGGAAAGGCAACAACTTGACTGAGGAAAGACTCTAAATGAACCCCCTAATGCAAAAACCAATAATGTGGAAATGAGTTTGGATCGAGGACACATGTGATACCCAGAGGAATCACGCACCACCAATGGGAACAGTTGTGGGGGAGGGGGGAGGAGAGGAAAAGAAAATGATCTTTGTTTCTAATGAATAATGTTTGAAAATGACAAATAAAATAATGTTTAAAAGGAAAAAATACAATACAATGCAATAAAATGAATAGACAATTATGAACAAATGAAATGAAAAATAATTAAATCCTGAGAAAATCTACCAAATATGAGCCATTCAATGCACCTCAGATTATAATGAAGATGAGCCAGGAAAATTAAGAGTAAGGTGAGTCCCACAAATTTGTACTGCCTATATTGTTTCAAGAATAGTATTAATTCATATTTAAGAAGTGACGAGGAAGAATATAAGCATCTATATAGTACCTACTATATGCACGTCACTGTGCTAAGTGATTTACAAATATCATCTTGTTTGATAACCACAAAGGAAATTGAGGCAAACAGAGGTCAAATGTCTTGCCCAGTGTTACATAGCCAGTAAGTGTCTGAGGCCATATTGGTCTTCTTGACTACAGAACCAACATTCTGTACACTGTGCCACCCACACAGCTGTCCCTAGGTATTACTACTACATATAATTGACAATGAATATCCAAATTTTGAGGATCTCCAGTGAAGGAGAACTCATTACCTTCCAAAGCAGCCCATAATCCTTTCTGATAGCTCTAAATTTGTCTCCTAATAATTTTCACTATTGGTTTCTAGTTCAGCAACAGGAGAGAGGAAAGGGAGAAGAATAAACATAGCAAATATAATCTTGCTTTCTTATGTCAGCTTTTCTAGTCCTTGAAAATGACTATTATACTCTCTCTAAGCTGTTTCTTCTACATTTTTTTCTTTTTTTTTTTTAATCATTACCTTCTGTTGTAGAATCAATACTGTGTTTTGGTTTCAGGGCAGAAGAGTAGCAAGGGCTTGGCAATGGGGGTTAAATGATTTGTCCAGGTTCACACAGGTAGGATTTATCTGACAGATTTGAACCCAAGACCTCCCATCTCTAGACCTGGCTCTCAACCCATTGAGCCACCTAACTGCCTCCTATCCTCAGTTCTTTCAACTCATATTCTAATATCCTTATCATACTGGTTGACCTTCTCTGGATTTACTCCAACAAATCAAATTCCTTCTTAAAATGTGTTTTAAAAAATAAAATACTTCACATGTGGTCTTACCAGGACAGAGTGCAATTCCTTATTTCTGGACACAATGTCCTCTTAATTCAGTCCAAGATTGCATTAAACTTTTTGTCTGCCAAAACATTGAATTGGTGGTTCACCAAAAACCCTAGATCCTTTTCAAAGACACTGCTCAATAGTCAGGCCTCACCCATCTTATACTTACCAATTTGATATTTTGGGGGGTGAAACCAAAGTTGATATTTAATATTGTCTTTTCAAATTATAATTTTTTTCTTACACTTGACCCCAATGTTATAGTCTGCCAAGATATTTTTTTAATCTTAACTATCATTCAGTGTGTTAACTATCCTTTCTAGATAAAAAAGATTAAAAAGTCAATTTTATTTTTAGAGTCTAAAGCTGACTCTTTCTGAGTATCAGCAGTAATGTTGAAGACCAACACAAGTTCATAAGAGGCTATACATAATTTTGGAAAGTTTGGCATAAACTGTAGTTATTTCAGGTGACATATTTGACTGAAGCATTAAACTAGGAAATGAAAAGAATCAAAGTATGAGTTAAGCCCATAGGAAACTCAGCCAGCCATGGTCCTATTTTCTTAGCTCTACCTGGGACCAAACTTCCCAATTTCTACTTCTATAGAAGAAAAGAATAGAAAGTGATCTGAGTAACTTCATTTCATCCCTTCAATACCTACTCTATATAAATTACTATTCTAGGTGCTGAGAGGGATAGAAAGATAAATAAGAAGTTACTACCTTACAGGAGTTTATAATCTGGTAGAGAAAACAAGACATGGGCACAAATAACAATGATAAAAAGCAATATAACTGTATTGGCATTGGGCAAGGATTATTTAGTTTATGTCTGTGTTCTTAGTATCTAATAAATCAGGGGTCCGCAAACTTTTTACACAGGGGGCCAGTTCACTGTCCCTCGGGCCATTGGAGGGCCGGACTATAAAAATCTAACTCTAATCCTAACCCTAACCCTAACTGGGCAGCAGTATACACAGTGAGGAATCCCCTCCCCCAGATTGCAGCTCACCATGCTGACATCTTCAATTGTGCAGCCACATAATCCTTTGCATAGCACCTCATTCTCATTCAGTTCCTCTCAGAAGAAGGTGCCATGCAAAGGACTATGTCACCAGAAGTAGTACTGTATGTGAGTGATGCCACACTTTGTGGCGCTGCTACATACAGTACTCCAGGAGCACAGGAGCATCCACATCCTGTGCTCCTCTCACTGACCACCAATGGAAGAGATGCCCCTTCTGGAAATGCAGTGGGGGCAGGATACATGGCTTCAGGGGGCCACATGTGGCCCACAGACCATAGTTTGGGGACCCTTATAATAAATCTTTGTCATTGCCTTATCAGTTGGCTCACTGAAAAAAAATGCCATAGAAATGTCTTAAACTAAAGGAGGAGGAGAATACCAAAACTTTGGATAAAATTTGACATTATTATTATAGAAAGGCAGTTGAGAGAATATCAATAACCAATATAGCTACATACTTTAAAATCTCTCTAATTTTTATGAGAATAATTAACATAATTATTGAGAGCATTCCCTGATAAAAGTTTGAAAAGGGGGATAGGGAAGCTTATGTTCTACAGAGAATATCCTTCTTATCACCTAATTGATTTACAGATTTGGAGAATAAAATTAAAGTATGCTTATTATTTATAGATTGATTCAGTAGAGAGCAACACTGCTGTGCAGGTTCCCCAATAATCTATTACCTATGCATATCAAAATAATAGAAGATTCATTTAAATGTTGTATCAGAGATATCTTAGTTAAGCAGCTCTCTATTAATATTAAGCAACTAACAAAAAAAAAAAAAGGAAAATTTGCCAAAGGTCTTTGCCGTTAATGCAAGTTATATCCAATGTGGAGCCCAAATGGAAAAGGAATTCCTTAGAAATGGAGAGGCATTCTAGTTTGCTCCTATTTGTGGATATAATGCTGATTTCATCAAGTCCCAGAATGCCAAAGAGCCTCCAGAAGATATCCATAATTACCTAGAGAGGCAATCAGAACAGCACTGTAGATAAAGGGCTAGGCTTGAAGTTAGGAAAGAGGGAATTTAAGACCTCTTCCTGAATGAGATTAAGTGTATGACCATGGCAAGTTCTTTAAATCTCTCAATATCCCTAGGAACTCTCTGAGAAGATAGATGATTTATTTTAGGTCATCTGTATCAGTAGAGGAAGTATCCACAGTAGGAACTACCTACCTATATAAATAAAATCACATATATCAACAAAAAATACTAATTTCAAAAGAGGTTGGTCTAATTATTCAATTTCATCTAAAAAGAATTTATTAAGTAAATAATATATGTGTATATTATTTACTTAATATATTAATATTATATTAATATATAAATTAATAAGTATATATATCATTGTGCTAGACATATAAAAAATAAACAAGAAAAATATGAAACAAAAATTCTCCCTGGAAAAATTAAATGGATAAAGAATGCTGGTTATCCAGATTATAGTATGCAATTAAATAGACAGTATATAAAACAGGTCCATCAGTATTTGGGATAGACACTGCTCATAAGCTGTGCCCAGAATTGAGGAGGAAGAGAGAGGCCTTGCCTGCCTTTGGGTAAATGCTTAATGCTTTAAATAAAACTAAGTGGGGGCGACTGGGTGGCTCAGTGAATTGAGAACCAGGCCTAGAGACAGGAGATCCTAGGTTCAAATCTGGTCTCAGACACTTCCTAACTGTGTGACCCTGAGCAAGTCACTTGACCTCCATTGCCTAGCCCTTAGCACTTTTCTGCCTTAGAACCAATACATAGTATTGATTCCAAGATGTAAGGTAAGGGCTTTAAAAATAAATAAATAAACAAACAAACAAATGAGTAAAACTAAGCTTCTCCATGTCAGTCTCTCAACAACCAGGTATTAAGCATTTGCTATACACAAAGGCACTATGGTAATCATTGTGCATACAAGGAAAGTAAAAATAGTCCCTACCCACAAGGAGCTTATATTCTAATAGAAAAGACAATATAAAAATTAGTTCCTGTATCCCTTCCACATTGCAGGGTGTAGGGCAATCTGGAAAATCCATGTATATTTTTTGGTCTTTTCTTCTCTTACCAAAGAAGAAGTCCAAGACTGGAAAGATAGGCAAGGGGCATGGCTATAAAGAAAATGTCAACCAGAAGACTTTGTATTTGATCTAGGGGTTAATAGGGAGCCATTGGAGTCCTGAGCACAAAGGTGATATGGACAGATGTACATGGGAAGAAATGGGATTGAATCCCACTTAAGACACTTACTAGAGCACAACTCATGACAAGCTATTGTCATAAAATCATAGATTTAGAACTAAAAAGAACCTTGAAGTCAAGTCAACAATTTATTAAACATTTACTATATTCCAGGAATGGTGCTGAGTGCTTAGGATACAAAGAAGGCAGAAAATCTGCCTTGATCTCAAGGATCTCAGTTTAATGGGGGAGATAACATACAAACAACTATATACAAACCAGATAAATAGGTATATAGATAGATATGGATGGGTGAATGGATACATAGATAGATAGATAATGGGTAGATGAGTAGATAGATAGATAGATAGATAGATAGATAGATAGATAGATAGATAGATAGAGGTATGGATGTATGTATGGATAGATAGATATAGATGGATAGATGATGAATGGATGGATGGATGGATAGATAAATAGATTGTGGATGGGTAGATAGACAGATTAGATAGATGATGGATGGATGGATGGATAGATAGATAGATAGATAGATAGATAGATAGATAGATAGAACAAATGAAAAATAATCTCAGAGGGAAGGCACTAAAATTAAGAACTAGGAAAAGCATTCTTGCAGAATGTAGGCCATCAGCTGAGAGAAGGCTATCCAACCACCTTATTTTACAGATGAGGAAGCAGAGGATGAGAGGCATTAAATAATTTCCCTAAGGTCAGGAGAGGAGAGAGTCTATGAGTTCAGGTTCTCAGATTCTACATATGCATTCTTTCCACAAAAGCATGCTGATAACTTCTCTCAACCTTCATTTTCTCATATATAAAACCCAAGAATAGTAATTGTAGAACTTACCTTATAGGCTTCTTGTGAGACTCAAATAAAATACATTTTTTGTTATTGTTGTTTTAAACTCTTACCTTCCATCTTGGAATCAATACTAAATATTGGCTCCAAGGCAGAAGAATGGTAAGCGCTAGGCATTGGGGGTGATATGATTTGCCCAGCTTTATAAGCTAGAAAGTGTCTGAGACCAGATTTTAATCTGGAACTTCCCAACTCTAGACCTGGCTCTCTATCCACTAACCCATCTACCTTCCCCCACAAGACACATCTGTAAAGCACTTTGTAAAGTTAAAGTACTATGTAAAGGTCAATTATTATTATTAATAGTAGTAATAATGATAATGACAATTTCCTACATAGAAGTTTTTATTATTCTTTTGCCCTTTAACTTTATACACATATAATCTGTTCCCTAGCTATCCTCTGTTTTCTAGGCCTTGAAGTTTTCCTAGATTTATATTTTGTGTGTAGAAGCACTACCTGGTTTGGTTTTCTTCTTTAGCCCAGAAACTCAGTTATTTTGTTTTCTCACCACATCTCAGTAATCACAAGATGCCATCACAGTGGTTCAGAGTGATGAATTCCAGTTCTTCCTGTTGTTTTCCCAGGCCCCTACATCTAATGTCAGTATTTCAGGAAGCCTGAGTTTTGTCCAGTTTTTTTTTTGTTTGTTTTCTCTTCACCCTTGTGGTAAGAATGCATTAGGCTATTACTATAATCACATTTAAAGGCCATCACATGATGACCATGAGCCAGAGTTTGTGGTCAAAACCTTGGAACACAACTGTCTTGGTTAGGCATCATGGAGCCTTGCTTGCTTCTCCTCATTTAAGAAGCTACTCCTGAGAAAACTGGTCACCTATCTACATATATCCATCACAGCATGATTGGCTCATAGACTTAGAACTGGAAAGGATATTCAAAGGCCATTTAATCCACCCCTCTCACTTTACTGATAAAGACAAAGAGGCCTTGGGGATTACCTAAGATCACACAAATAGTAATTGGCAGAGCCAGGATTCAAACCCAGGACCTTGGATTCTATGCCCAGCACTCTTTTTCAGGACACTATATTTCCTAAAGTCATGTTTTATTCATGAACTCAGTCTTCACAGATAATGCAGCTCCAGTTAGGTCAAATTGTCACAAATTCTGAATTAATTCAGGCCAAATTAATGAAGGTTTTAAAAAAAATGGGTCCCTTTGGAAGCTAAATTAACTTGATTTTGCCACCAAGGAACCAATTAGTAGTTTACTGTTTCAGTGTATGTAACCAACCTCTAATCACCTTGCAGGAGTACCTGACTACCTCTCAGGGAATAATTTTGGTGCCCAGAGAATCTGCTTGGAGATGCAACACAAGCAATTTTCCCATCACAAATGGATCTAATTCAACATCAAAAGATCAGCTGGAAGAGAACAGCCCTAATCCACAATCACATACTGTAAAAATCAAACAGTTCCCGGCCTGGAATCTGCCAGATGCAATGAAGAAATCCCAGACAGATATAACACATGAAACAGCTCTGATTTGGGGGACTCGTTCTTATAAGTTGGACACCTGATGGGAATCAAGCATTTTTGGAACCTTACCTGGAGCATAACCACATTGTCTCCTTCAAAAGTCACAAATACGTCTGAGTCACATTTTAAGCCTGAGATCCGATTTTCCATCATATAGCCCTTTTCCAGAAGAAAAAGAAAATAAATATATTATTGGTTACATACATTTGCAATTTATTCCTCAGGTTGGGGTTATATACGTATCATTTCCCAAATTTATTTTTAAGGCTACATTCCTCATTACTGATGATGCTAAATTTGGAAGTAGTCTTTCCATATTGGAAAAAATATCATCAGAGAAGCATATGGTCAGAAAAGAAGGTGGGGTATCCATGTGGATAGAGCAAGGGATGAATGGTCTAGGTACTGGTGGGTTACACCAGCTGGTAGTCTAGTTCCTACATATTCTTCTTCCTGTATCTGTGCTTTTAGTACAGGCTGTCCCCTAGGCTGAGAATGCCCTCCTTCCTCATCTCCAGTTCTCAGAATCCCCATCTTCTTTCAAAGTAAAGTTTAGATGTCATCTACATGAAACCTTTCCTTGTCTTCTAGTTGTTAGTGCCAGGGTGGATGGGTGTTAAAGGAGTACCTCTGGGGTGAGGGCTTGCTGAGTGCTTTTCAGGGCTGCTCACTCATCTCTAGTATCCACATAGCACTCAATTCTCACTGGTGACTCCAATAAGCTATAGCATCCAGTAGCCTCTCTAGTAAATTATCTTAGCAGATAGGCTAAACCATGTTGAGAGTAACTGAAGGACTATAAACCCTTTGATGAGTTAGGGAGACATCAACCCCAAACATGTGAAGATTTCCCCCAGGAGAATGGGAGAATGAGAATGATTTGTCCCAATGGCCACAAAGGTAGCTAAAGCAGGAGCAGTGGAGCACCTATAGTTGGTCAGACATCAAAGATGTCAAGATCATCCACTGAATCCTGTGCCCTCCTAACTTTTGTCTTGCCCCTGGACTTCAATGACTCTGGAAGAAACAGTCAAGCTAATGACTTTGTGCAACTCTGCCTCACTTAAATCCAATTCATGTACAACTCAAGACATCATCCTGTGATGTCAATGGTCCTCTTTGAAAACAAAGGAAAAAAAGTTGTTAGTGCCATTACCCTTATAGTACTGCTTATTTTGTATATATTTTCAATTTATCTGTACATATTTTATATATAAGCAGCTAAGTGGCTTAGTGCATAGAGCACTGGGCCTACAATCAGTAAGACCTGAGTTTAAATGCAGACAGACACTAGCTGTACGACCCTAGGGAAATCATTTAATCTCTGTTTGTCTTAATCTACTGGAGAAATAAATGGCAAACCACTCCAGAATCTTTCCAAGAAAACTCTATGGACAATGTTAGTGTGCTATGAGCTCTAGGATCACCAATAATCAGATACAACTGAAAAACATACATCTTGTATCTTGCCATCATCATCTCAATAGAATATAAGTTTCTAGAGAGAAAAAAAGTGTTTATTATCTTTGTATTCAAAGTTACTGGAACATAGCAGGCACTTAATAAATACTTCTTGATTTGAACAGTTGGACAAATTATGTAGTCTCCACACAAGGTCAAAAAAGCTAGAAGACAAGCCTTAAGTACATCTAGTGGACCTTCAATGGAAAATTTATGGGAGAACCTAAATCAAAGTCAAACAGGAAGAGAATATAGATAGTTTGCAAGAAGGATCCACAAGTATAAAATCACAATATTAATTCATATAAATAACATGAAATTCCAGCAAATTATTTTGAATATTTTTATCCTTCCCTAAAAGCATTCTAATTCCTATGGATATAAAAAATTTTTAGGGAATTGTGTCTTCATAGGATTAAAGATTAGATATGAAAGGGACCCCAAAGGTCATCTGGTCCAAATCACCTATTTTTCAAGAGGAAATGGGGATCTAGAGAAACTGTAACATGCCTATGGTCACATAGATGGTAGAGTCTAGGGTAGAGTCAGGGTTCAAGCTCATAAGTCTAAGTATATTAGGAAAGTTCATCATTCTTTCCAATGAATTATAATCCCCCTCTATACTTCTAACCACAGAAGGAGGCTACCCTTGGAGGAAAAAACCCCCAGCTATTATACTTTGGAACAATTAATAGGTAAAGAAGAGAAATCAGCTAAGTTACTACTATATATTAGCATCATTAAAGAAAATTCATTGGAGTGTGATGATTCTTTTGACAGAATACTGGTATTTTTACAAAAACATATTTCAGCTTCAAAGTTCTTGAAATCAATAAACCCCTTCCTAGGGGCTACTGGCCTTGTGTTTATATTTTCAAGATACTAGAGTAACAGAACTGGCAATCCAAATAAAAGGGGTGTTTATGCCAGGAAATTCTGGGAGGTGAGCCAATCTGACCTGTGTCCTATAGCCTCCCTCCTAGAGTCTGTTCCTCATTCTCCCCTTTCAGGCACTCTGTATCTTCCTCCTATTAAAATTTGTTCTCCCATAAATATTCAACAGTCATTGAAAACTTGGGGTGAGTTTTGCCTTCAGCCCTCTCTTCTCAGGATATCTGCATTCTAATCTCATTAGGAGCTTGAAGATATGTATTACATTGTTCATGGATATTTTACATATATCATCTCATATGATGAAGGCAGTGAGATTTAGTGTAACTACCACTGACTTGGTGTCAAAAGGTCCAAGTTCAAATCCTATTTCTGCAAGCTATTACCTGTGTGATATTGTGATAGTTCCTTCCCTTCTCAGAACCTTCTCTCATTTGTAGAATGGGGTGGTTAGACTAAATCAAAAAGTGTCAAGCATGATGCCCAACCTGCAGCACTACCAAGTGCAGCATGAGCCACATTCAAATGTAACTGGTAAGTATTTTTAAAAATTAACATGGAAAGAAACATAGATAACATTATACTTTGAAACTAAAGCAATATATATACTTCAAGGATCTTTAAGTACAAATTAGTGGCCTCTCCATTTCAATCTGAGTTTGACACCAATGGACTGTTGTTGTTTCTTCTTCATTTTAAAAGAAGACCAATAACATCACAGGGTTGGATATAAGTGAGGCAGAATTGTGCGAAGTTATTGGACTCATTCTTTCTCCCAGGGTCATGAGAGTCCAGTGGCAGGACAAAAATTATGGCAACTTGTGATGGCCTAGTATGCAGGGGATAACCGAGCATCTTTGATGTCTAACCAAGCTCTAAGCAACCCATGGCATCTACCATTTATCTACCTTTCCATTCTCTAAAACCCAAAACCAGTGTCAACATCTCCATAAAACCTTCTGTGACCATTCTCTGTCAGTAATTACATATCCTTTCCCCTTCATATAACATTTTGTTTTTAATTCCTCTAATGTATTTGTGATTGTAGTTATCTTCATATGTTACTTTCCTATTAGACTGTAAGTTCCCTGAGAACAGGGAGGATGTCTTACCTAAAATTTATAACATTCTCAGGATCTAGCACAGGGTGAGAACTTAATGAATGTCAAATGTATTTTCTCTCCCACAGAAATGCTAAATTATACCCTGTTACATGTCACTGAGAAGTAGAGGTAATCTCTGGTTTCCCAATTCTAAGACTTAATGCTCTTTCAAATGTACCACTTTTGTGGTACGGTTTTAATTTGAATTTGAATTAATTTTAATAAATTATAATTTAACTAATTTAACTTTAAAAATTATTTTGTGTCCTTTGAATTTGTTGTTGCTTTTCAGGTTAATGAAAGTAACATTAACTGAGCTCACTAGTGTTTAAAATGATCAGCTTAATTTAAATGATAGCTCTGAATGTGAATGGAATGAAGTCACCCATAAAACACAAGGAAATAACAGAGTGGATTAGAAAACAAAATCCTACTATATATTGTCTACAAGAAACACACATAGGGTAAAGGTAAGCAAATAGAGCAAAATATATTGGGCATTAACTGAGAAAAAGAAATCAGGAGTACCAATCATGATATCTGACAAAGCCAAAGTAAAATATATATCTAATTAAAAGAGATAGGTAATTACATTCTGATAAAAGACAGTATAAACAATGAGGAAATATCAGTACTCAACATGTATTCACCAAATGGCATAGCATCCAAATTTCTAAAGGAGAAACTAGTGGAGTTCAAGGATGAAATAGATAGAAAAACCATACTAGTGCGAGACCTGAACCTTCCTCTATTATATCAAGATAAAATAAAACCAAAAAATAAATAAGGAAGAGGTAAGAGAAGTGAATGAAATCTTAGAAAAATTAAAATTAGTAGATATGTGGAGAAATATATGGGGAAATATGTGGAGAAAAATAAATAGGGACAAAAATGAATACACCTTCTTTTCAGGAGCACATGGTATATTCACAAAGAATGACCATGTACTAGAGCATAAAAACATTGCAAAAAAGTGCAAAAGAGCAGAAATAATAAATAGAACCTTTTCAGATCACAATGCAATAAAAATAAATATTAGTAAGGGTCCATGGAGAGTCAAATCAAAACTTAATTAGAAATTAAATAATATGATTCTCCAAAATTGGTTAAAGAATAAATCATAGAAACAATTAATAATGTCATTGAAGAAAATTACAATGATGAAGCATCCTTTCAAAATCTAAGGGATACAGCCAAAGAAGTACTTTAGGGGAAATTTATACCTTTGAGTTCATATATTAACAAATTAGAGTGGTCAGAGGTCAATGAATTGGGCATGCAAATTAAAAAACTAGAAAGTGAACAAATTAAAAATCCTCAGATGAAAACTAAATTATAGATCCTAAAAATCAAAGGAGAAATTAATAAAATTGAAAGTTAGAGAACTATTGAATTAATAAATAAGACTAGAAGCTGGTACTTTGAAAAAATAAATAAAATAGACAAAGTACTGGTCAATCTAACTTAAAAAACTAAAGAAGAAAACCAAATTAATAGTATCAAAAATGAAAAGAGAGACCTCACCTCTAATGAAGAGGAAATTAAGGAAATCATTAAAAACTATTATGCCCAATTATATGGCAATAAATATGGCAATCTAGGTGATATGGATGAAAATTTACAAAAATACAAATTGCCTGTATTAACAGAAGAAGAAATAGAATACATAAATAACTCCATGTCAGAAAAAGAAATTGAACAAGCCATCAAAGAACTCCCTAAGAAAAAATCCCCAGGACCAAATGGATTCACAAATGAATTCTATCAAACATTCAAAGAACAACTAATTCCAATATTTTACAAACTATTTTAAAGATACTATATTATAGATTCAGAATAAGCAAAGAAGGAGTTCTACCAAATTCCTTCTATGACACAAACATGGCACTGATTACAAAGCCAGGCAGGTCAAAAACAGAGAAAGAAAACTATAGGCTAATTTCCCTAATGAACATAGATGCAAAAAAAAAATAGCAAAAAGACTCCAGCAAATGATCACAAGGGTTATTCACTATGATCAGGTGGGATTTATACCAGGAATGCAAGGATTGTTCAACATTAGGAAAGTCATCCACATAATTGATCATATCAACAAGCAAACTAATAAAAATCACATGATTATCTCAATAGATGCAGAAAAAAGTATTTGACAAAGTACAAAGCTCATTCATATTGAAAACATTAGAGAGTATAGGAATAGAAGGGTCTTTCCTAAAAATAATAAACAGTATCTATCTAAAACCATCAGCAAATATCATCTGCAATGGGGATAAACTAGAAGCATTCCCAATAAGATCAGGAGTGAAACAAGGATGCCCATTATCACCTCTATTATTTAACATTGTACTAGAAACACTAGCAGTAACAATTAGAGAAGAAAAAGAAATTGAAGGTATTAAAATAGGCAATGAGGAGACCAAACTATCACTCTTTGTGGATGATATGATGTTCTACTTAAAGAATCCTAGAGAATCAACCAAAAAGCTAGTGGAAAAATCAACAACTTTAGCAAAGTCGCAGGATACAAAATAAGTCCACATAAGTCATCAGCATTTCTACATATTTCCAACACATCTCAGCAGCAGGAATTAATAAGAGAAATTCCATTCAAAATCACCCTAGACAATATAAAATACTTAGGAATATATCTTCCAAGTCAAACATAGGAACTATATGATCACAACTACAAAACACTCTCTACACAATTAAAACTAGATCTAAATAATTTGAAAAACATTAATTGTTCATTGGTAGGATGAGCTAACATAATAAAAATGACCATCCTACCCAAACCAATTTACTTATTTAGAGCCATACCTATCAAACTACCAAAAAACTTTTTTACTGAATTAGAAAAAAAAACAACAAAGTTCATTTGGAAGAACAAAGGATCAAGGATATCCAGGGAAATAATGAAGAAAGGTGTGAAGGAAGGTAGCCTTGCAGTATCAGATCTCAAACTATACTATAAAGCAGTGGTCATTAAAACAATATGGTACTGGCTAAGAGACAGAAAGGAGGATCAGTGGAATACACATGGGGTAAGTGACCTCAGCAAGACAGTCTATGATGAACCCAAAGATCTAGCTTTGGGGACAAAAATCCACTATTTGATAAAAACTTCTGGGAATATTGGAAGACAGTGGAGGAGAGATTGGGTTTGGATCAACATCTCACACCCTACATCAAGATGAACTCAGAATGGGTGAATGACTTGAATATAAAGAAGGAAACTATAAGTAAATTAGGTGAACACAGAATAGTATACATGTCAGATCTTTGGGAAAGGAAAGATTTTAAGACCAAGCAAGAGTTATCAAAAAATCACAAAATGTAAAATAAATAATTTTGATCACATTAAATTAAAAAGTTTTTGTACAAACAAAATGAATGCAATCAAAATGAGAAGGGAAGCACAAATTGGGGAACAATCTTCATAACAAAAACCGCTGACAAAGGTCGAATTACTCAAATTTATAAGGAGCTAAATTAATTGTACAAAAAATCAAGTCATTCCCTAATTGATAAATGGGCAAGGTACATGAATAGGCAATTTTCAGTCAAAGAAAGCAAAACTATAAGCACATGAAAAAGTGTTCTACATCTCCTATAATCAGAGAAATACAAATCAAAACAACTCTGAGATACCACCTCACACCTAGCAGATTGGCTAACATAACAGCAAAGGAAAGTAACAAATGTTGGATGGTATGTGACAAAATTGGGACATTAATTCATTGCTGGTGGAGTTGTAAATTGATCCAACCATTCTGGAGGGCAATTTGAAACTATGCCCAAAGGGTGCTAAAAGACTGTCTGCCCTTTGGTCCAGCCATAGCACTGCTGGGTTTGTACCCCAAAGAGATAATAAGGAAAAAGACTTGTACAAGAATATTCATAGCTG
The DNA here is from genome assembly GCF_027887165.1 of Monodelphis domestica. NCBI lineage: Eukaryota > Metazoa > Chordata > Mammalia > Didelphimorphia > Didelphidae > Monodelphis > Monodelphis domestica. Next base: position 601,745,295 of record NC_077227.1, on the reverse strand, counting down.
CGTTCTTTGTGGTGGCAAAAAATTTGAAAATGAGGGGATGCCCTCCAATTGGGGAATGGCTGAACAAACTGTGGCATATGTTGGTGATGGAATACTATTGTACTCAAAGGAATAATGAACTAGAGGAATTCCATGTGAACTGGAATGATTTCCAGGAATAGATGCAGAGTGAGAGGAGCAGAACCAGGAGAACATTATATATAGAGACTGATACACTGTGGTACAATTGTATGTAATTGACTTCGCCATTAGTAGCAATGCAGTGATCCAGAACAATTCAGAGGGAGTTATGAGAATGATCACTATCCACATTCAGAGGAAAAAGTGTGGGATTAGAAACACAGAAGAAAAACAACTGCTTCATCACAGGGGTCAATGGGTATATGATTAGGGGGATGTAGACTCTAAATGATCACCCTAGTGCAAACATAATCAACATGGAAATAGGTTTTGATCAAGGACATATGTTAAACCCAGTGGAATTGCAAGTCAGCTATGGAAAGGGTGAGGGGAGGGAAGGGAAAGAATATGATTCTTGTAACCAAGGAAAAATATTTTAAATTGATTAATTAAATAAAATTTTCAAAAAAAAATCAATAAAATGACCAGCATATAGAAAGATCATCGATCTAAAAGGACAGCTTAATGATTGGCTAATGACTGACTGATGTCAAGACAGAAGAAAAATATATCTTCTGGAAACAGTAATGAGTAAGTATATGAATTTTCTTTTATAGCACATTTCATCAGAAATCTGAGATTCCTTCCCTAGATTGTTCCAGTAAGCTCGAGGCAGCTGTCCTAGCCCAAAATCTGACAGAAGCCACATGACTCTCTTAAAACAGATTTTCAACCTACAATGAAGTTAGTTCTTAATGTAGACAAACACCTTTGACATGTTGGAAAAAATGAAGTTCACAAGATGTTAAAAATGTTAAAAGTAATTGAAAGTGAAAGGACAACCCTTCCCCTCAAAAAAATAAAAAAACTCCTCTGAAGCATGGCTGGCATGCCACTTTCAATCTCTCATAACTAGTTAAGAGATTTATTTTTGACCTAATTTTCATAAGGCATGTCAAATGTGCTTGCCCCACTTTTGAGAACTAAATCCTTGGCAAGTCTGAAGTTTTCAGTTTTAAAACTAACCAGACATAAAGTATGTTGTGTCGTGGAATTAGCTGGGTTAGGAAAGGACCATGATTATAATCCTAGCTGTGTGACTTTTGGGGAATTACTACCAATCTCTGAATCTTAGGCTCTAAATTTGTAAAATCAGGAGGCTGGCCTGGATGAACTCTAAGGTCCCTGCTAGCTCTAATATCCTATAACAGTGATGGTGAACCTATGAAACACACACCAAAGATGACATACAGAGGGCACACAGTTGGCCCCCCAAGTTTATTACTAGAAAGGCAGAGGGACTTGGGAGGAATTGTTCCCTTCCCTCCCTCCACCGTGCCTGATGACATTTTTTTCACATACCCTGCCTCTCCACCCAGCAGCCAATGGGATCACACAAGGAGTAAGGTGGGTGACTCACAGGTGGCAGAGCTGGAGGGGAGCAGAGTGCTCATGTCACTCCCTTACCCTCTCTACACTCACTAAAGATATTTCTCACTTCACTAGCCTCTCTATCTAGCAGCCCAATGGTAGCACTTCCTCCCTTCCCCTGTGTGGGGTAAGAGAGGGTATATCTGGCATTCAGGTTGGGGAGGTGTCAGGGGGCATGGTCCAGCACTCCATCTCTAAAAGGTTCGCCATTACTGTCCTATATCATCAAATATAGGAGGGATAATTATCTTAATTTTTTATTTGTTACATTGTTCTCATGCCTCTAAATGCATTTCCTTAACCCATAGAGATCATGCTATCTAGCAATTCATCAACTTTTCCTATATCTGCTAGAGGATATTTAGCACAGAGAGAAAAAATAAAAACTTATGGGGAACATTCAATATGTCTTCAAGTATCTGAAAGACTTTCAGAGTGGAAAAGGGATTAGACTTGTTCTCCTTGGCCTCAGAAGGCAAAACTAAGAACAATTGGGCAAAGTAACAGAAGGGTAAATTTCTGTTTGATGTAATAGAATTCTTCTAACAGTTAAAACTTTCTAAAAGTGTAATGAGCTGTCTTGGGAGGTAGTGTTTTCCCCCTTACTAGATATCTTCAATCACCAAGGTCATTAGATGACCACTTGCTGGGAGTATTGAAGAGGGAATTCTTGTATGACTGACTTTGTCTTCAACATTTTCCATGACAAATAATACAATAATTTTTTTTAAAAGAAAAGCTCAACAGATACTTTCAGATTAGGCTGTTCACCACCATCAATACTGTCCTTTATATGCTTTTTCCCCTCATCACATTTATGGTAGTGCAATAGCTTTGCCTCTAAAGCGTTCCCTTAGAAATTACAGAGAGTAAAAGTAGATGCAAAGAAGCTGCCTGAAAATGAGGTATCCTGAGATAAATGGCATGATGCCTTGTTTCTGGATAAGATATAGTGAAACTTTAGCCATAAACACCTACAGTCCTGGAGGCCAAGTCCAAGTTCTAGTAGGAAAGGGACAGGAAGGAGAGAGGGAGGACAAAGAGGATGGCTAGTGTGTGGGTGGCAGATATGTTTTGGAAATCAGTGGCCAGAAAGTAACATGGTGGTCAGGTTCATAGCAAGATAAGACAAAAGCTCTCCTACTAGATAGAGCCCAATATCACAGAGGCAGGACCAATAGTCAGAAATGGAATCAATCCATCAATAAACATTTATTAAGAGCAAATTATGAACTAGGTGGTACTGTGGGTTGAGTTCCCAGTCTGAAGTCAGGAAGATTCACCTTCATGAGTTCAAATCTAGCCTCAGACAGCTGTGCAACTCTGAGCAAGTCACTTAACTCTGTTTGCCTTTGTTTCCTCATTTATAAAATAAGCAGGAGAACTTCTGGGTAAGCATGGCAGCAGTCTAGAAGTGAGTCGCTTCCTTTTCCCAGCACCCAACGAAATAGACTACCTCAAAAGAACATAAAAACCATCTTCAGAAGAATGGAGGGATTATCCAGTAGGGCGCAGCATTGAAGGTATGTGGGGTTTAAGCATTTCCACACTATAGGAAGGAGAAAAAGCTCGCACCCAAACATGAACTGATCTACCCTCTCCCACCTCACCTACAGAGCCAGAGTCAGAGCCAGTGAGCACCCAAAATAGCAAGTTAGAAAAAGACACCTCTAGAGTAAGCATGGGGCACCTCTAGTTCCTTGGGAGCTGACTAGGACTGCTGAGGATATACCCCTGAGAGCAATTACATAGGAAACCTCTGCACACTGGAGAACACGGACTGCGGGCACTCTAGAAAACAACAGATGCTACGGAGATTCAAGAGCTTGCTTCAGGCAAAAGCCTTGCTCCTTAAACCCATAAACAGAGAAACTGCCCATCTCACTCAGATTTCTGACTAAAAAGAGAAGGAAAAACTATGATAGAGATGACTCATTCTGTCCAGAACCAACAGACAGCCTACAAGAAAAACAGGAAGAAGACATTGACTCATGAAAATTTTTATGGAGGGAAAAACCCAGGCTACAGAGGAAAAAGAGGATGAAATTCAAACAAAATCAAAACCCCAAAGAAATAATAAGGAAAAAGACTTGTACGAGAATATTCATAGCTGCGTTCTTTGTGGTGGCAAAAATTGGAAAATGAGGGGATACCCTTCAATTGGGGAAATGGCTGAACAAATTGTGGTATATGTTTGTAATGGAATACTATTGTGCCCAAATGAAAAATAAAGTGGAGGTATTCCATGGGGACTGGAACAACCTCTAGGAAATGATGCAGTGCGAAAGGAGGAGAACCAGGAGAACATTGTACACAGAGACTGATACACTGTGGTACAATCGAATGTAATGGACTTCTCTATTAGTGTCAATTGTAATGATTAAAATAGTGGAAGACTTAAATTGTAGTAGATATGAGTGGTTGTTAAATTGTGACCACTGAAAATATGGTTTCAAGACAGTGTCTTGTTTAAATCAAATATAAGGTGGTCGCCAGGGAAGAATTCCCAATTATTAAATATACCCAAGTCAGCTGGGTTTTATAGAGATTTTAATTAATACAAATGTGGAATTAAAGAAAAGGAGAGAAAGAGAGAAAAGGGGAATAATGAGAAAAGGATAGGCCAACCCAGGGCAGCCCTGGCTAACCCAGGTCTAAGCCCTAAGAGAAAGATCAGTCAGTCCTTTATCCACTCACCACAAGATTTGTCCAAGCAAGGATTCTAGTGACACCAGGTCAGCTTCATCTCAGCTGACTCCACCAGCTCAATCCTGAATCTGAAACTGAATGTGAATCTGAATGTCCCTCAGCTCCCTTTCTGAGCTCCTATTTAAAGGGAATTTTCTCCTATGTCACCTCCCCTAAATTCTTACATCTACCAATCACAGTAGATGTTTTCCAAAGGACAGACCATTCTTAATTCACACCTAAGAAGTCTAAACTTTTGAGTAATTCACACCTGAGTAAGTTTTCACCTCTTTGTCTTTTGCAAATTCACAAGTTGCCTGACCTTTATAGGTACTTAGCACCCTTTTGTATTAGTTCTAAAAATAGGCACAGCTTAAGAACTTTTTGCCTTATTATAAGTATGGGTTTAAGTACTTTTCATTGTTCAGCAAAGAGTTTACAACTTTATCTTCCCCTAAAGTATGCTTAAGTAGGGGTGGAGTAGAGGTCTTCACATTCCTGATCTAAGTAGAAGTCTCACATTCCTGATCTAAGTACCTTCATTGTCTAAAATGGGGAATGGTCTTAATTCAACCTTATGAAGTAGAGTCTGAGAATTTTTAAGGTTCACACAATGCAGTGATCCTGAACTACTTGGAGGGATCTATGAGAAAGAACACTATCTATCTGTGGGAGTGAAAACTCCAAAGAAAAAACAACTGCTTGATTGCATGGGTCAAGGGGATATGGTTAGAAATGTAGACTCTAAATGAACATCCTAATGCAAATACCAACAACATGGAAATTGGTTCTGATAGGAACACATGCGATACCCAGTGAAACTGTGCATCGGCTATGGGAGGGGTGGTGGAAGGGGAGGGAGGAATGGAAATTGATTCTTGCAACCAAGGAATAATGTTTGAAATTGACCAAATAAAAAAAATAGGAAGAAAAACAAAACAAAAATAAAATAAAATAAGCAGGAGAAAGAAATGGCAAACCATTCCACTGTCTTTGCCAAGAAAATCCCATATGGGGTCACAAAGATTCAAATATGAATTAAAATGACTGAACAACAATAAAATGTGCTAAGTGTTGGGAGAACATGGCAAAGAAATGGAAAAACAAGACATTTGAATAATCAATCTGTAGGAAGAGGCCAGATATATTGGTAAGATGTTCTAAAAAAGTCAAAGCAAGGCCAGAAGGGCTAAAAAAGTTATAAAATACTGTATACACATTATGTCATCTGATCCTTACGTTAATCCTGGAAGATAAAATAACATAAGTATGAATTAGCTTCATTTTACAGGTTAGGAAACTGAGACTCAGAGGAGTCAAGTGTTTTAGCCAGTGTCACCCAGCTAGAAAATAGTAACTCTGAGATGTGAACATAAGTCTTCTGTTTCATCTAGAATAGTCCTTATCTCCTCAGAATGTAGTTTGCACTGAAGGAGATAACATGCTAAGTGCTTTTAAAAATTCAAATGATTCTATATTATTATTAGTATTACTTTTTTGTATCACAGCAAAGCATCTGATATCTCTCATGTTATTGTGAAAAAGATGAAAAGATGTGAGCTAGATGATAGGATAATTAAAGGGATCCAGAGCTAATTGGTCACATCCAATGAGTTTTCCTTAGTGACAAATGGAGTTAAGTGATTTGCCCAGGGTCACACAGCTAAATTACATAGAGGAGTATCAGAGCATCAGAAAAAGAAAGAAACTACATTTTTATCCCTACTTAAAATCAGTTTAGAGAACAAATGGTGTCAACTACAGAAATACTTTCATAGTTTGAAATTGTGTAATTGGCTCTTAATGCACTGCTGACCTATTTTGAGAGGCAGCTAGATAGTTGGAGGCAGCTAAATGGCTCAATGGATAGAGTCCTGGACCTGGAATCAGGAAGATCTCAGTTCAAATCTGACATTTACTAGCTGGGTGACCCTGGTAAAGTCATTTCACTCTGTTTCCGTCTGTTTCCTCATCTGCAAAATGAGCTGAAGAAGGAAATGTCAAAGTACTCCAGAATCCTTGCCAAGAAAACCTCAAATAGGGTCATGGAGAGTCAGACACATCTGAAACAACTGAACATTCCTTTGGTAGGGTTCAGAGGCCACATGCCTTAAAAATCTGCTAAACCGACTACTTCTATGTGTATTTATGTTCATTTCACAAACACAGAGGTCTGGATGGTCCTGAGAAACTGCTGAAAAACCAAATAGATAAAACAACACTCAGAAATGAGGCTGAACTTCCCTACCAACTTGCTCATAGTGGTTTTCTTTTTTCAATATGGGTAGGTAGGTTTTGACATGAACTAGAGGGTATTAGTCACTGATGCTACATGTGGAAGAGACCATTTAGGTCATTCAGAGTAGAAAAGGCTTTTCTGGAAAGGAGCGGATATGTCTGTGATGGAAGCCTTCTTCATTATCTGGCCAGAGATGTCTCTTAGAGGCAGAATGGTAAAGTCAACTTTGAACCTCAAGACCTCACTTCAAGTTTTTGCTCTGCCCCTAATGAGCTGTAAGGCCTTGAATAAGACATTTGATTTGCCTGGGCCTCAGTTTTCCCACGTGTAAAATGAAGTCACTGGACTTTATGATCTCTAAGTTTCCTTTTAGTGCTAACATTTTATGAGTTCTATGAGTCAATTAGCCGCTGGGAGAAAATTGCTTGCATATGTGAGGTAAAGATGCTTCTTTAAAGCACAGGATCCTGGGAGGTGATTTATTTCCAGAGTATATTCCTAGATACCATTTAAAGTAATCTGGAATTAAAGAAATTCAGTGAGTCCAGCTAGTAAATCCATAAATGAACAGAGATTCTCTGTCCAATATCCCAACAAGTGGTTATGCTACCACTCCTTAAATATGTTCATTGAAAGGGATCCCCAAACAGTTCTTGCCATGCTGCAGTGCAGGAAGCAGCTAGATCTGTGTTGACCAAGATGTGGCATGGGTACAGAGCAGGCACTTGGGGAGCTACTCCGTTTTCCCTCTTCCCAGTGTCTGAGGACATTTTTTGCATGCTCTGCCCTTCTGTCCAGCTGCCCAAAGCAAGCATTTTCTCCCTCTGCTCTCTCTGGTAATGTGGGGGATCATAGATAGCTTGAATTTGCCCTCTGAGCACTCAAACTAGGAAAAGGTTCACTCACCTGAGCTAGATGGTGCAGTGAATAGAGTGCTGGGCTCAAATCAGGAAAACTCACCTTCCTGAGTTCAAATCTGGCCTGAGACACTTACTAGCTATGTGACCCTGGGCAAGTCACTTAACCCTTTTGTCCCAGTTTTTTCCATTTAATAAAATGAGCTAGAGAAGGAAATGGCAAATAATTCAAGTATCTCTGCCAAGAAAACTCCAAATGGAGTCACAAAGAGTCAAACATGGCTGAAAGACAACAAAAACTCTTCTGTATCCCTAATCACTGGGCAGTTTTTTTCCTTCTTTTTTTTTAATTTCTGCCTTTTGCTACCAATTTTGCCCTTGGGGAACAAAATTAGTCTCTGTTACCTAACAGGTTTAATTCGTACTCTCCTAATCCCACCTACATTTCTCTCTCTCAGCTTCATATCATTGGCATTTTTCAATCAGGATATGTATGTCGACATCCAAGTCATTGAAAAATATATTAAACGGCCCAGGGCCAAGCACAAATTCCTGGGACCTTGGTTAAAATGATAGCTGATGATGCACCATGAAGGACAACTCATTAGTTCTGGCCAGTCAACTAGTTCTGAATTCATTCATTCATTCCTTATTTCTTTAATTTAATTATTTCTTTAATTATTCAATCATATAGCTCATGTCTCTTCATCTTTTTCACATGTAAGAGAGAGAAAGCTGGAAACTTTGGGAATAAGCCTCGAAGAACTACAAGAATCCTACAAGCAGCAAAGGGGGGGGGGGCAAAAGGGAACTTGGAACCTTGGAGGGAGAGAAAAAGCTGATTCAGGCAGTTGAAACAGACTCTTGGCGGAAAGTACCTGGGCAGAGGGGTTGTTTTTGGACTCTGACTGAATCTCAAAGTCAGTGATCTTTCTCTCCCTGAATTTCTGATCCCAGATCCTCCTGAACCCCAAACAAGGACTTTGAGAGACAAGCAGTCCACAAAGAAGATATCTACACCTCCCTTTGAACCTCAAACTTGGGGACACTTGCTGTGCCAGCCAAGAAACCAGGGTTCCTCTACTCTGAACCCCTCAGGGGTTTGGTTATCAGACCTGAGCTACCTAACTTTGGGGGAGAAGGGTGTTAATTAGATAGGGATCTCCTCTCCCTCTTTCCCTCCTGAATCTCAATCCTTACCATTCATCAGCCCTGTCCCTTTCCTGCTTCCCTTGAATAAATTCAGTCATTAGGACTCAGAACTGACTCCAGCTTTATTAGAAGACAGCCTCAATCAAGGGGGGAGGAGAAGGGGTTTCTCTCTCCCCAGAAGAAAGAGGTTTACTACCTGAAGCCTCTTCCAACAAAGACCCCAGAGAGCCTGCCAGTAGAAATTGAAGACAGTCATAGTAAGGGGGTCTAGTCAGAGAGGGCTGAGGGGGAAAAGAAAACCCATCCTCTTTCTCTCCTCTGGCTAAAAAACACCACCTCCTCTCACTCCTTCCCTGCTTTAAAAGGAAGAGGCTCCATTTCCATTCTCCCCTTTTCCCATTATATTACACACAATAGCAAGAGAGAGGTTATCAAATGCTTTGCTATGATATAGAACAATAATACTGATAACAATATAGAGATATTTAAGGTTTGCAAAGCACTTTGCTTATTATTTCATTCAGTTCAGACTACAATCCTGGGAGATAAGGACTATTATCAATATAAATTTTCTCCACTTTATAGATCAGCAAACTGAGGATGGGGAAGATTAAGGAACCTGAACAAGGTCACAAGGCTAATACGTGTCTGATGCAGAATTTGAACTCTTAGTTGTTAAGTCATTTTAGTCATATCTGACTATTCATGACCCCATTTGGGGTCTTCTTTGCAGAGATACCAGAGTGGTATGCCATTTCCTTCTCCAGGTCATTTTACTGATAAGGAAACTAAGGCAAACAGGGTTAAGTGACTTGCTCAGGGTCACACAGCTAGTGTCTAAGACCAGATTGAAACTCAGGGAAATGAGTTTTCCTGATTACAGGTGCCACTTAAGGACTCATAGAATTTGAACTCGGGTCTTCCTAATTCCAAGGCTATCTAGCAGTTTTCAGTATGCTGATTGTGACTTTTGGTTTACAACAGTTCATTTGAGCCTCATAAAAATCCTATGTGGAAGCTATTATTATCCCCACTTTACAGCTGAGGAAACTGAGCCTCATAGAGACCACGTGGCCTATCCAGATCTTGCAGCTAGTAATTTGATTCCAAATTTATTACTCTTTCTGGTTCTAACCATATTATAGACCACTTCATATGAGAGTAGTAAATTCCATTCTTGTCCCTATTTCAAAGGGACTTTCCCCACCTCCTTGCCAAGTACAACACACCAACATTTTCACTTAGTTTCTGTTTAATGTGTATAAGTCCTCTAATTGTATCAAAAATAACCAGGGGAAGAAAACCTCGTTTGTAGATCAGAAGATGTAAAGTCAGCAACTTGGTTGCCAAATCACACACATCCCTCACTCCTGCTGCAGCTGAAGATTCAGAAAATACACACCCTTTGCCAACTAATTTAAGGTCTAATGCATCCCATTCTCCTGAAATACTTCATCTGCAGGACTTTTAGCTGAGGTTGGTGTTAATTTCCAGGATGAGGTGTTCCACATTAGTCATAGTTTTTTTTTTTTTTTCAAATAGAAAAGACCAGTTAGATCATTGGGTTCATTACGGTGCCAGGCTATAAAAGTTCCTCCCAGGGGGAGGATCTCATACTTCCACTGTCAATAGTTTGTAGGGTTCCAGCCAGATTCTCATCCTGTGGAAATCAACAGGGATTCTCCTGGGTTTACAGTTAAGATAATTTCGCCCATAATGTGTCATGAATAAAGGTGGAGATTTTGCATTTTCAAGGTCTAGTGTGGTATTACTGGACACAAGGCTTGTGTGAATGAAGTGTTGAGTGCCGAGGCCCCTCTTGTTAAGTGAAGAGGTGAGCCAACTCATCTTTGGAGTTAAAGCTACATGCCTGTGCAATGTAAGAAAAGCCTCAGCCTGTGGGAACCTTGTTTTAAAGTCATCTTTCCAAGGCATTCAACAGTATCTGAGGTTTTAGTTGCAAATTGAGACATTTGCTTCAATTACAAGCATTCCCACAATTTGTTCTTCTCAAATTATGCCCTTGTCGAAAGAACCTGCTGAACCCCATGAAAAAAGGGGTATGTATGTCTGTGTGCGTGATAGAGAACGAAACGTATTCCTTCCAGGAAACAACAACATTTTCCATTAACTTCCTTTGATTCTCATAAAAGAGAAAATGTGGGATAAACAGAAGAAACTAAAGGTTTTGCATTTCTCAAGCCAATAGGATTCTGATGTGTAATGCAATCTAGAACCTGATTGCAGCATAATAAAGAGCATATACAGTAGGCTACGCTATTTTACTTCTTTTCCTTCTGGAATATATCTAGCCTCTTAGCAACTAATTGTGAATGCCACTGAGGTCATGTCCTATTTCAATGAAATCTCTATAAAACATATATTATGTCTCAAAATTTGTCCACTGAAAGTTTAATATTTTCCTGCTGTTTTTAACATCTCCACATTTTAAGTGTTTGATTACACATAATAAATGTATCAGAACAAATTTAAAACAGGTGCTATATAGTATTAGCTTTTTGTTTTCTTTTAACACAAATTGGAGAAAGATTTTATTCATTTCCAATGACAATTTGGAAGGCAAGGGCGAGAGTGAATGAGCATTTAACTCTGCCACTAAAGGAGGCAGTGAGGTGGTTTTAAGAAGAGAAACATTCAATAGCTTCCTTGGACACATTACTCGTTTTCTAACTAGGGGGAAGTCACTTAACCTCTCAATGCCTCAAGCAATTATTGAAGACTATAAATTACAGATGGGCTGTGAAGTTGCATTGAAAAAATGCTTATGTATTATTTTTTTTAAATAAGGAAAAGGAAATTCTACTACCAATAATGAATGAGACAAATCGTGGTCATTTTCAATTTGCACTCAAATGTCTCTATTTTTAATCCATCTGAAGTCCCCTGAAATACTGTTTTTGTACTGTTTATATAAAGTTCATCACAATGCTTATGGTTTGATTTTTGGAATCGCTTGGCACCTTTAAGCCTCAATCAAGGCCTGGGGAGGAAGTATTCAGTGAAATGGTGGGAGAAGAAGGGGAATTCAGAGATTAGGGTTTTTCTCACACAAGGATTCTATCTCTGCTATTGTTCTATGTTTGAGAATGACTCCGCTGTTGGGTTATGAGCACTGACACCACAAAGTATTATTTACAAGGATTGTTGAGCAAAATGAAAGAGAATAAGAAAAGGATCTCTGTAATGCTCCTTTTGGAAGTTCTAGAGGGGCCTCATCCATATGTTGCTCCCATTGTCTATATGGCTCATCAATCCTTTTTTTTTCTCCAAAGCGCTTGTAGCAGGGGATAAACATGTGTGTGTGTGTGTGTGTGTATGTGTGTGTGTGTGTGTGTGTGTGTGTGTTGGGTAGAGGAGGTGGTGAGGAGGAGCTATGATCTCAGTTCTCCTTTCTGGTTCTGGAAATGCCATATCAGAGCAAAGTCTTCCAAAGAAGGAAACCTCCATTAGAAGCTTCCACCATGTTTCAGCCCACCAGAAGCTTGGTGATGTCAAAAAGTAAAAAAAAAAAAAGAAAGAAAAGAAAAAGAAAATAGAAGATTCTAGCTTTAGTAACTAAACACACTAACAATAATAATTACTATAATAATCTCATGTCTATAGCACTTTGGGGCTTAAAAAAAAAAACACCTTTCCACAGCACACATTCTCATGAGGGAGGTGATATAAGGATGATTGTTCCCATTTTCCAGATAGAAATTTGTTTAAAAAAGAATTTGATCCTATGAGGCCTGGCACCCAGGTCTATTTCCCCATAAAGCAGAAACACGGGTCGTATAACACTAAGGAAAAGAAAAGAGAATAGATTTTATTGTTAGTGCACAGCTGAGAGAAAATACACACTTAATTTCAGGACTTTTCTTTTTAAAATATTGCTTCATTATTCTTTATTGGCACATGCTCATGATTGTTATTTTCATTTCTCTCTTTCCTTAGACAGGCAGAGGGGCATAACAGCTAAAGTTTTAAATCCTGAGTCAAGAAATCTTGGGTTTAAATGCTGATTCAGGAAACTCTCTAAGATTTATTTACTATGTTACAGTCAGAGGGGTGCTGCAGCCAGCCGATTGTCACATTTTCATTGTGAGAATTTATAGTTTGGTTATCAGAAAATGTCACAAATCAGGGCTTGATTTATTTTGTTGGGTGTTGTTAACACAGATTAAACTTAAATGTATGAGGCGTGCTTTTTTGCTAGAGAGATGTTTATCAAATATTTACCACACTTTGGTAAATAGTAATAGATTAATAATAGGTAGTAATAGGTGACAAAATTGTGTATCTATTTCCTTTATCATGACTCCTAGCAAGTGAAATATTATTTAAAAATTTGCTTCTAAGAGCAAATTATCCCCAAATTTGGATTTTCATTTAAGTTCAAACATGTTAGATATAAAAAGAAATGGGCAATAAAAAAAAAGTTTATGGGATTTGGGGCCAGAAGAGACATATATATCATCCAATCTAAACCTACTATTTTACAGAGAAAGAAATGGAGGCATACACAAGTGAAGTCTCTTGCTTAAAGTCACTGAGCAGGAGGAAGATTCTAAGGAGGGCTGAATCCATAGTTAAATCAAATGGCCTCAATGATCTCTAAGTCCCCTTCTAACTCTGTGATCCCAAGAATATTCCTCTAGGTAAGAGATTCAAGATTGAAACCTGCATCACGAAATCATAGATGTAAAGCTGAAAGAATCTTCATTTTATAGATGAGAAAGCTAAGCCTAAAAAAGTGAATTGGTTTGGCCAAGATCATGGAGGGAATAAGTGACAGAAATGAATTTTGAATCTCATGAATGTGAAATCCCAATCTTCACATGATTCTGTAATATTTTATATATTCTGTAAGACTTTATATATATATATATATATATATATATATATATATTAACCTTATTCCCTTCCAGCTGACTAAGCTGTACATCCTTCTCTGTTTGGATGCTGTGTTTTGTGTTTTATCTCCAGGCTACACCCTGAGTTAATTTACAGGGCTAATGTCCTTTTGACTTCAGGATAAAATGAGATGGGGTTGTATTCACAGCACGTATAGGGCTGAGGCATGATACTGGCTATGCACCCTTTATGCATGATGCTTAACCAAAGGCCATAGGACCTGAGTCCAGTACATCTGTAAATGCTTTTGTAATGGCTCTAAAACAACTTATCCTTATTTGTCATTGGTCTAAGAACCCCTGCAGGTGTCCAAGACCCTCTGCAAAGTCACTGCGGAATGCAAAATATACATGCTGACTGTGATGGTCAAAGAATCAACTTGTGTCCATGGTATGGTCCAAGTGACATGGGCCACAACATGCATTAAGTGAATGATAATGGTCAAGGGACTTATGTCATCTCAAGTGATTTATGTCAAGAGGCATTTTACTCCTGGCATCACTTCTGACTCCTCCTCCCTGTATGTAAGGGTCCTGATCTATTTGGGGCTCAAACCAGTCTTTATAAAGGGGCTGCTCACAAGGCTTGAGGTCTTTGGTTGCTAACCAGAATCTCGCTTTATTGTGAGACTGCCCCTCTCTCAATAAACCTATTTCTTTTATAGCTTGGAGACTGCTTTTTCTGGTGTCTCGGCTAACAAACTTTTGCCATAATCAAAATTCTTTGCCTCTGGATTCACAGATTTCCATTGTACCATGTGATTTTTCTGAGTCTTTTTTTAGTTTTAGTTTTAGTTTTCCCAAAATGAAAAAAACTTGAGCCTGAATCTGTGTAATAAAATACATTGGATGGTATAATAGATGAGCCAAATCATAGAAACCAGGACATAGAAGGATTCATCTATCTAATACCTCCCACTCAAAATCATCCTGACCCCCAATATCTTTCAGACAACTCCCAGCACTTTGCACTTTTCCTAAATACTTCCTGTTTTCTTGGATTTATTAAAGTATTCCATATTCCTGTTTCATCTCAATGAATAGAATGTTGGATCTGGAGTCAGGAATGCCCTGAGTTCAAATCTGATCTAAGACACTTACCAACTGTGTGACCCTAGACAAGTTACTGAACTTCTCTTGCCTCAGATTTCTCATGTGTAAAATGGAAATAATAATAGCACCTACCTCACCAAGTTGTTGTGAGGAACAATTAAGATAAGAATTATGAAGTGCTTAGCACAGTGCCTGGCACATAGTAAGGACTATAGAAATGTTATCTTTTATTCTACCTAATTCAAGGCACTTGGAGACCAAAGACCAGGTCACCCCCCCCCCCACACACACACAGAATACTCCTCCTTACTTGTGAATCTCAGAATCCTGAGCATCCTTCATATCACATATCAGAGGGTACCTCCAACCCAACCCAAGGACTTTCTTCATCCTCTTCAGTTCTTTGTATTTTTCCCCTCCTGATACCACTTTACTTTAATGTTATATACTTTGCATTTTCTTACTGACATATATGGTATAATAATCTTCCCACTTGGATATGAATATAAACTCTTTGATGACAGGGGCTTTTTGGTTTTTCCCCTAGTATCCTCAAAGCCTAGAATAATTCCTTTACAAGGTCCTTCATTATAATAATTATGGTTGCTATTATTAATAATTAATTGTATTAATAGTTAGTATTTATATAGCCCTTTTAAGGTTTACTTTATAAATATTAGCTCATATTATCCTTATAACAATCCTGGGAGATAGGTGTTATTATTATTATTCCCATTGTACAGATGAGTAGACTGAGGAAGACAGAGTTTAAGTGATTCACCCAGGGTCATATAGCTAGTAAATGGCTGAAGTGGGAATTGAATTCAGGTCTTACTGACTCCACATCCAACACATCATGCCCAGGGTTCTATGAAGTGTACCATCTAGCTACCTTATGAAAGCTTGTCAAATCTAATTGTCATATTCTATTTACATGGGGCAGCTAGGGGGCTCAATAGACAGAGTGCATGCCTGGAGACAGAAGGTCTTGGGTTCAAATCTGACCTTAGACATTTCTAGTTATGCCACCTTAGACAAGTCACTTAACCCCCATTGCCTAGCTATTACCACACTTCTGCCTTAGAACAAACAGAGAAATCTTCACTGTGCCCTATATACAATGTACTCAGGGCTCACTAAGTGTATAACTAAAAATTTACATAGTGCTGTGACCCCCTTATTCTTTCTCTTCTCTAACTCCTCTGGCACTGATAGTATGTGCTACAAGCATAAACACCTTAATTTATACAATTTCTTATTGTTGAGTTGTCTCAGTCATGTCTGACTCTTCATTACTCAGTTTGGCAAAGATACTAGAGTGGTTTGCCATTTCCTTTTTTAGCTCATTTTACATATAAGGAAACTGAGCCAAATAGAATTAAGTGACTTTCACAGGATCACTCATCTAACAAGTGTCTGGAATGAGATTTTAATTCATGAAGATGATTCTTGCTGAATCCAGTCCAGTACTCTACCCACTATGCCACCTCGCTGCCCCATTCTATATAGTCGAATATTCTATACTCTAGGTAGCCCTAGGTAGAATGCTGGTCAAGAAGATCTGACTTTGAATCCAACTTCAGGCATTTACTAGCTATGTGACACCGGACAAGTCACTTAATCTGTTTGCCTCAATTATTTCATCTGTAAAATAGGGATGATAATAATAGCATATACTCCCCAAGTAAAGATAAAAATAAGATAATCATTGTAAAGTGCTTTGAGAACCTTAAAGAATGCTAGTTATTTCTGCTACCACCATGACTACCACCACCAATACTACTACTACCATCGCTTTAACAATCCACAGAACACATCAGGACATAATATTATAATGCATAATTCTCTCTTTGCCTAATTAGTTTCCTTATGAGTGATTTTTTCATTAGACTTTGTGGACAGGGACCACATTTTGCACTTCTTTGTCTCCCATAGAATGCCTAGCACAGAGCACAGGTTCAAGAGCCGCTCATTGTCTAGTTACATGACGAATCTGATTAGTTGTGCAGAAACCTCGCATTTTTAATGATTTCACAAGTGCATGTAAAAACCATCAGTACAATGTCTATGCACAGACATGACCTGGGATCCTTTTCAGTCCAAACTGGTCCTGATGGACAAGTCTTCGGCAATTTCCTATCAGAAAATTCATAAAACCATAATGACTAGCCTCCCAGAAAAGGCTAAAATATTTTCAAGATGCAGTGGGCTTAGTTGGGGATGGCCCTTTCCTTGGAGAGCTTGAGAAGGGTTTTAAATTGAGCAAATTCAGAAGGGAACTTGAGTGAGACAGCAGCTTTTCCCTCTTTATCTTGGGATGGATAGCTGGATTAAATCCTCTCTGGAAGTATGGATTTTATCCAGAGAGGGTGAAATAATGGCAATAAACAACCCTCAGGAGATACAAACTTGGCAAACAGAGTCCTGCCAAACGCCAGCTCTCTTCATTGTATTTTCACATGTCTGGATGCTTTCCATGGCATGTGCAATTTATAAACACCTTGTTTATTCCCTGAACGATTTTGGCAGGAGGCTCTCAAGGAAACCTGCCAATACAATGGGTGATTCCTTGGGTCCATTTCAGCAATTTCACTTTTCTTTATCACACAATTTGCTTTCACTGCCTTGGGAGCAGATGCCACCAGGTACCATACATTAACAACAAAAGGAGCTACTTATTTTCCCATCTCTGACTCATTTAGATGGGGTTAAGTATAAAGTAGTTTTAAACAAGGAGGTCAGGGGATGTCAAACACCACCAAGGACCAACTGACAAAAGCAGATCCAAATCTGAAGACTTTTAGAACTCCACTTGGATGGAGAACCTTCATGTCATTTAACAATAGAATTGGATGTGCCTGGCTAAGTAGAATGTTTCATCTGAATATCGATGTCCAAACTTGTCATTGCCAAACTCCTGGTGGCCAACTCCCTGCCCAATCTTCAGAAGAGGAGGGAAATAAAGAAAGCCAAGAGGCTACGTTCTAAATCCCCAAAGTATTCAGATTATGATCCAGAGAAGATAAGGCTACTGAGGAAGCCTACTGAAGTGTGGATAGCTGTTCCCCCTATGCTGAGTGGCCTCTAGACTCTCATCTTTTTTGAGTTCTACTTTTTATAAATTCTGTCTCCTTCTTGGCTGCTATGCCAAATTGTTGTTGTCTCCAATAGCCTTTCATATTTGTTGCTTCTAATTTATTGTGGATTGAGATAACCAACTTGGTTAGAATTGTGCCTAAAGTAAGAATGAACAAAGATCTCTGTGGAGCTCTGACTGAACAGCTCATCTCTGAATAGAGCAAACCAATTTTAATAAATGGGCTTTGAAAGTGATGTCTTAGTTTCTCAAATGTCACTTTTACTTATTTCCTAGTTCTTAGCTTTATCCCTGGTAGCTGAGGTTGTCAGATAAATACATGCTAGATAAATGAGGCATTGTGGCCTCTCTCTCTGTGGAATTAGTTCTGGGCTCTAAATGGTTGGAAAATCAAAAGGCTCTCTCTGTGATATCCTAGTGTGGATTCATCCCTCTTCATCTTTATATACATTAGTCTGTTCCTGCCAGTCTCGCCTTCTTGCCAAATCACTTGGGGTTGTAGGAAAGAAAAAAAGGGGATGGGGCATAGGGGAAGAAGAGTCAGGTATATGAAGAATCTTCCTAGCTATTTAGCCTGTGGGTACTGACCTAATGTTAAGGCATGGACAGACATTAGAGCTCACAGAGCCACTCAGTGATAAGGGGCCACCAACAGAGTTTCTATGGGTATCTCCAGTGAGCATAGACATTGATTTTTTTTTACTCTTTGGTTGCTCACTTATCACTCAGAACTAAATCTGACACTACTTCTTTAGTGGCCACAGATGAAATTTGGGGGATAAAGAGGAAGGTCCAGGTTTTACAAGGGATTCTGGGCCTAAATGTTTACACACACAGATAAATACCAAAACACAAACCAGTCATCCCTTGGAACCCCAACTGAACTATGTGCAGGCTGACCATACATTTACTTATGGACTAAGTGAGGGAAAGTGAGGACCATGGTCACACCAATGAGAATGAAGTCAATCTGATATCACATGACCTATATGGTTTCAATGGGGAGAGGTGTAGGGAGAGTATGATTCAAACACTGAGAATGGGATGGCTGAGGTGGAAGACAGGAGAAATGGACAAGGAAGAAACTTAATAGCATAGTTTATCTAGAACACAGTATATGAAAGGAAATAATGTTAAACAAGATTGGTTCTAGATTTTTTTAATGTATCTGGCAAGTTTTTAGTTCCTAAGAAATAATCTTCTATTCTAAAACTGGCCAGAGGGAATTGCTAAAGGCTTTTTTAAAAAAAAGATAATGGCATGATTAGACCTTTACCTTCAGAAAATAATTTTGACAGCAGGACAAAAGACAGATTGATAAGAGAATATAAGTTTATTGGGAAGATATAGTTAGGGGCCAACTAGGAAGCTAGTAGATAGGGGATCCTGAGTTCAAATCTAGCCTCAGATACTATCTGGCTGTGTGACCTTGGGCAAGTCACTTATGGTAATTGCCTAGCCCTTACCACTCCTCTGTAAACCTTGAAATTTCTCAGACTTGTGAATGTTAAAAATTTCCCCATTGGACTGGGAACATTCCCCATTTTGATGAGAAAACTCCTTGCTATGGGAGGACCTCTACTCCATCTGTACTTAAGACTGCTTTAGGGGAGAAAACTCCTTGCTAAACAATGAAAGTACTTGGACCCATGATTATAATAAGGAAAGGAGTTCTTTGAGCCATGCCTGTTTTTTAGAATTGATACAATGAGATGCTAGGTACCTAAAAGGGTCGGGCAAGTTTTCTCTTAATGAGATTAGTTGACTCAGCTGTGTTTTCACTGGTTCAGATTTACTGAGGAGATTAGTCGACACAGCAGCATTTTTTCTGGTTCAGACTTACTGAGGAGATTTGTTGACTTAGCAAGAATTCAGATGGGCAGTCCTTTGGAAACCATCTACAGTGATTGGTAGATGTAAGGACTTAGGGGAGGTGACATAGGAGAAAAACCTCCTATATAAGAAGCAGAATCTCTTGAGGAAGAAAAGCCTTTTGGAGGATCCTTTTGGAGGATCTCTGATGAGGATCGCTTGGGAAGAATCTCTTGAGAGAGGCTCTGGAGAAGGGAAGCTCTTGGAGGACAATCTCTAAGGAGATCTTGCTGGAGCTCCTCTGAGGGGACTCTGTCCCTCTGGAGGCTCTGGAGAGAGGCCCTTTGGAACTCTCTCTGGTGAAGTCAGCTGAGATGGAGCTGGCCTGGCGTCACTAGAATCCTTGCTTAGACAGACCTTGTGGTGAGTGTTAAAGGACTGACTGACTGATCTCTCTCTCTTAAGACTCAGGTTTAGGCCATGTTGGCTTAAGGCCCTTCATACTTATTTCCTTTTTCTCTCTTTCTCTCTTTTCTTTAATTCCACATTTGTATTAATTAAAATCTCTATAAACCCAGTTGACTTGGGTATTTGAATAATTGGGAATATTTCCCTGGTGACCACCTTATATTTGATTTAAAAACCAAGACACTGTAGTGAAACATTTCTGTGGTCAAATTTACTCACCCTCTTTATATCTATCACAATTTATATCTTCCACTATTTTAATCACTACAGTTTAAGACCTCAACCATTTTAAATCTAACACCTCTTCCTTGGAACCAATATTCAGTATCCATTCTAAGATAGAAGGTAAGACGTACAAAAAATGATAAAATTAGGAAGGCTATTAGCAAAGAGGGGGAGGAAGTGTGTGTGTATGCATGAATGTACTAAATAGAATTCCATAGCACATCAAATATGGCACTTGCATATAAACTCATGACTATATTCATGCCTCGGGGCTAATAGTCTCATAACTAATATATTCATAACAATTTATGTGTAGGTATATATATATATAATGACTTGTATATATGTATATATACATATATATACATACATACACATGCACATATATATATATATACATACTATATTTATTTATTCCTTTATTTATTTGTTTGTTTGCTTGAGTAAGCATCTGGGGATCACTAATAATATTGATGAGGTTCAACTCCTAGCCTAAGGATCCATTCCATTCTGAATATCTGGGATCCTCTGGATACTGGGTATACTTTGGCCAAAATGGCCACTGCTTCTCTTCTTAACACCAGTCTATACTTTTTCCCCTATTTAGTATCAGAGCTTATAATTATGTAGTACTTTAGGGTTTCCATGTTATTGTTGTCATTTCAGTCATATCTGACTCTCTGTGGCCACATTTTGAAGTTTTCTTGGCAAAGATATTAGTTTGACATTTCTTTCTCCAGCTCATTTTATAGATGATGAAACGGAGGCAAATATGGTTAAGTGACTTGCCCAAGGTCACACAGCTAGTATCTAAGATTGGATTTAAACTCAGGTCTTCCTCACTCCATACCCAGTGCTCTATCCACTACAACACCTAGCTACCCAAAATTTCTATACTTTCTCACATTTTATCCTCCCAATAACTTGGGTGGGGGGGGGTATTTGGTACATCATCTCCATTTTACAGATGCATAAACTGAGTTTCAGAGTGGCAAAGTATATGGGCATCTGAATAATAAAGGTCTAAGGTAATATTTGAAATTTATTTATTTTTAAGTATTTTTTCAAGGTTACATGATTCATGTTCTTTCTCTCCCCTCTTCCCTTCCCCCTCCCAGAGCTGACAAGCAATTCTACTAGGTTACACGTATATTATTACTCAATACCTACTTCCATATTATTAATTTTTGCAAACAAGTGATAAATCATGTTTTTCTTCTGTGTTTATACTCCCAGTTCTTTCTCTGGATGTGAACAGTGTTCTTTCTCATAAGTCCCTCCTAATAGTTCTGGATCAGTGCATTGCTGCTAGTAGAGAAGTCTATTACATTTGATCATCCCATAATGTTTCAGTTACTGTGTACAAGGTTCTCCTGGTTCTGCTCCTTTTACTTTGTATCAGTTCATGTAGGTCTTCACAGTTTTTATAGAAATCAAGCAGTTCATCATTCCTTACTGCACAATAGTATTCCATCACCATTATATAGCATTCCCCAATTGAGGGACACTCCCTTGTTTTCCAATTCTTTGCCACCACAGAGCATTACTATAAATATTTTTATATAAATATTATTTTTACCTCTTTTGGGTACAAACCTAGTAGTGGCATTGCTGGATCAAAGGGAAGGCAGTCTTTTAAAGCTCTCTGGGCATAATTGTTTTCCAGAATGGTTGGATCAATTCACAACTCCACCAGAGATGCATTAGTGTCCCAATTTTGCTACATCCCCTTCAGCATTTATTATTTTCTTTTATTGTTATATTGGCCAGTCTGCTAGGTGTGAGGTGGTACCTCAGAATTGTTTTGATTTGCATTTTTCTAATCAGGAGGGATTTAGAACACTTTTTCATGTGCTTATTGATAGTTTTGATTTCTTCATGTGAAAACTGCCTATTCATATACCTTGAACATTTGTCAATTGGGAAATGGCTTGATATTTTTGTACATTTAACTTAGTTCCTTATATATTTGAGAAATTAGACCTTTGTCAGAGGATTTTATTATAAATTTTTTCCCAATTTGTTGCTTCCCTTCTAATTTTGGTTGAATTAGTTTTATTTGTACAAAACCTTTCTTAATTTAATATAATCAAAATTATTCATTTTACAACTTGTAATGTTCTCTATCTCTTGCTTGGTTTTAAATTCTTTGCTTTCCCATAGATCTGATAACTATACTATTCTATGTTCCCTTTATTTACTTATAATTTCCCTCTTTATATTTAGATCATTTACCCACTTTTAAATTTGTCTTGGTATAGGGTATGAGATGTTGATCTAAGCCTAATTTTTCCCATATTGTTTTTCAATTTTCCCAGTAGTTTTTGTTAAATAATGGGTTCTTGTTCCCAAAACTTGGCTCTTGGGGTTTTTTGTACACTATCTTGCTGAGGTTATTTCTCCAAGTCTATTCCACTGATCCTCCCTTCTATCTCTTAGCTAGTACCATATTGTTTTGATGACCACTTCTTTATAGTACAGTTTAAGATCTGATACTGCTAGGCTAAGGTGGTATTTAAACCAAAGACTCACCCAATTACAAAGTTCAGCATACTTAATGCTGTACTAGGCTGCTTTTTCTTTTCTTCTTTTTCTTCTTCAAATGATCTTTACCTTATTTAAGTTTTAAGATGACAGTATATGGAGCTGCCAAGTAGAACAATGGATAGAATGCCAGGCTAGGAGTCAAGAGGACCTAGGTTCAAATCTGACCTCAGATAGTTCATAGCTGTGCAACCCTGGGCAAGTCACTTAACCCTGGTGTGTAGCCCTTGCCTTTCTATCTTAGAGTTGTTACTAAGAGAAAAAGTAAGGATTACAAAAAGCACGAATTGCTATTGCAGCCATCGTTATCCCTACAGAGGCAACTAGGCTTCTCAATGGTTAAAGTACTGGTCTAGAGTCAAGAAGATATGAATTCAAATCTGACCTCAGATGCTTATTAGCTGTATTACCCTGAGCAGGTTATTAACTTCTGTTCACTCTAATTTCTTCAATAGTAAAATCAGGATAATAATAGCACCAACCTTGCAGAGTTGTGATGAGAATCAAATGAATGGATATTTACAAAAACCTTAGCACAATGCCTGGCACATAGTAGGTGCTGTATAAATCCTCATTGCCTCTCCTTTCCTTTTTCTATTTTACAGATGAGGGAGCTGAAGCTCAGAAAACATAGTAACTAACTTACCTTATAGCTATTTTATTAGATACTTAACATAGCTAGCAAGGATCTAGTAAATAAGACAGATCTCAACTATGTTTCTCTTGACTTCAAGTCCTATCACACTTTTTATACTATGTTGTCTCCTCTATAGGGAATGAGAGCTTTCAAAGCATTTTTCATTTAAACCCTTATTGTCTTAAAATTGATACTAAGTATTGGTTCCAAAGCAGAAGAGCAGTAAAGGCTAGGCAATGGGGGTTAAGTAACTTGCCCAGGGTCCCACAGCTAGGAAGCATTCAAAGCCTGATTTGAACCCAGGCTTCTCGTCTCCAGGTCAATCCACTGTGCCATCTAGCTGCTCCAACATTCCAAAACATTTGATGATACTCCAAGGGTTTCATTAGTGTCAATGTTTCCTATACCTATATAAACAGCGATCCCTGTAGCCAACCTGGTATTAAACTCTGTATTTAGCTAAATTGATCTTTAAATGAAAAAACATAGAGCAGTCAGGCCCATCTTAATTTGGTAAGTCTTGCTAGACACTGTATTCCAAGGAATCCAGAGTAAACATTTAGTAAATGATTGTTGACTGATTGAAGCCCAAGACACTATCACATCACTCTGAGGCATTAGAGGAAGCCATTGGTGTGGAATCTGATTAAAATAACAATGATAATTAATATTTATAAAAGGCTTTGAAAACCATGTAAGGAAATGAAAAATGTATGTGTCATCCATTTTTATTCATTAGGTGATCTGGCTCCCAAGTTATTTTTTTCTGACTTTTTTTTTTTATCAAATTTCATTTATGCTCTATTTTTTTGTACCCCAAAGAGGCAGGATAACTAGAAGCAATGAAGAAGAAGAAAGAAAGTGATTAAATTTCAGGTTCCTAAGAAAATGCCAGGGACAGGTTCTCTCATATCTGTGATACCAATGAGCCTGGCATTTATCAGCTTCATTGCTGAGAATATCCTTGAAGCAACTAAACTTTACTCCTTCCACATTTGTCATGTCATGTAAAGAAAGTAAGAGTTGCATTTAACACTCCAAGAAATGACAGACCCAAGGGTCTCCCAGGTTTCCAACTGACAGAATTATGGAAATTTTCATTGCTAAGCTATAAATATACTAACTTATGGAGATAGATCGATCTTTCAAACAAAAGTTTTCTAGAAAAGTTCAAAAAGCTACCCATAAGGGAGTTACCATCAAACAGGAGTTCATCAGAACTATTTGCCAAAAAATGCTCCAAATCACTAATAATAAGGGAAATGTAAATTAGTAGAATTCTAAGCTTTCACCTAGCACCTACCAAAGTGGCAAAAATGAGAGAGAAATAGTTGATGCTAGAGGGGTTTTTTTTGGGGGGGGGGGATGGGTACTCTAATACAATGATGGTGGAGCTA
Source organism: Monodelphis domestica (assembly GCF_027887165.1). Taxonomy (NCBI): domain Eukaryota; kingdom Metazoa; phylum Chordata; class Mammalia; order Didelphimorphia; family Didelphidae; genus Monodelphis; species Monodelphis domestica. The sequence continues at coordinate 601,720,659 of NC_077227.1, read as the reverse complement.
AGAATCAGTTCATTCTTGGGGAAAAATGGAATTATACTAGAAAAATTGGTCAATTAAGTATATATTCTGAGGACTAAAGGGGGTAAAAAAAAGACCCTATTTATACAAAAACATTAATAGTAGCCTTACATGTAGAAGCAAAAAAAAAAGTGGAAACAACTGGAAAATGGCATGATAGATAAATAAAATAGAATGCTACTGCACCATATGGGGAGGAAATGAGTATGAAGAATTTAGAGATATATGGGAAGAGCTATATGTTCACAATGAAGGAGGCATATGCAATGACACTAAAGTTAACCAAAGCAACACAAAAATGCAACTAAACAGATTAACTGTCAAGACTGATTTTGGTCATGTTGATCAAACAATGAAATGTACCTCCCTCCTCTCAGTAGAAATGTTACAGATGGTGAGATGTACAGTGTTGAATCCTATGCCAGAGTCACTAGGTAAGGTATGATTGACTGGGAATGATTGGAGTATAAGAACTTAAAGGGACTGAGATAAATTAGAAAGTGTGGGAAACCATCTGCTATTAAAAAAAGATTTCTGCCATTAAAATAATTTTTAAGGGCAAATATAAGCAAAATAGTTTGCCAGGCTTCAAGAAGAAATAGAAAAAAGAGAGCTTACTCAACACAATCAAGATGAATTTAAATGTCATGAGCCATTTTCCATCTTCAAGAGGAAAGTTCTTTTGGGAGGAAGAATGGCAAAGTTAACAATTTGAGAGTTCAAACTGAGAGGAGAGGTTTTCATTTTGTATTCAGTGATAAAAGAGAACCAAACTACTGGTCAACAGTGGTGATGGCACAGATTGTGGGAAGTTGAGTGAGGAAATCTAGCATCAAATCTTGACCCAATACTTACTCTCTTTATCATCATGTGGAGTCAATTGTAAGTTGGAAGGAATTTAGCAATAAGTAAATCATTTTTCTTGTCTGAGACAGACTTTTCTTTTCTTTCTTTTTTTTTAAGAATATTTTTCCATGGTTATATGATTCATGATTTTTCCCACCCCTCTTACATCGCCCCTCCTGGAGATGACAAGCAGTTCCACTGGCTTATAAATGTATCATTTTTCAAAACCTATTTCCATGTTATTCATATTTACAGTAGAGTCTTTTAACATCAAAACCCCAATCATACCCCCATCAAACCAGGTGAGCAATCATGTGTTTTTCTTCTGCATTTTTGCTCACACAGTTCTTTCTCTGAATGTAGTTAGCATTCTTCCTCATAAGTTCCTCTGGATTGTCCTGGATCATTGCATTGCTGCTAGTAGAGAAGTCCATTACATTGGATTGTGCCACAGTGTATCAGTCTCTGTGTATAATGTTCTCCTGGTTCTGCTCCTTTCGTTCTGCATCAATTCCTGGAGGTTGTTCCAGTTCACGTGGACTTCCTCCAGTGAGACTGACTTTTCTCATTTATAAAATTGGGATAATGAGACATGCACTGGTGTGGATTACAGGATTGGTGTCTGGAAAGCAGTTAATAAACTAAAGCACCATATTTTGTGTGAAGCTGAAAGAATGTTTATCTTGGAGCTGGCAAAACAAGGGTCCAACCCTCACCTAGACATTGACTAGCTGTTTGACATGGGCTAGTCACTTAACTCTGTCATTTTATTTTTTTTAATTTTATTTAATTAGTTGATTTAGAATATTTTTCCATGGTTACAAGACTCGTGTTCTTTCCCTCCCCTCCCCCAGCTCCCTTCCCATATCTGATGCACAATTCCACTGAGTTTAACAAGTGTCATTGATCAAGACCCATTTCCATATTATTAATATTTGCACTAGGGTGATCACTTAGAATCTACTTTTCCAGTCATAGCCCCATCAACCAATGTGATCAAGTAATTGTTTTTCTTCTGTGTTTCTTTTCCCACAGTTCTTCCTCTGGATGTGGATAGCGTTCTTTCTCATAAGTCCCTCAGAATTGTCCTGGATCATTTCATAGCTGCTAGTAGAGAAGTCCATTACATTTGATTTTACCACAGTGTATCAGTCTCTGTGTACAATGTTCTCCTGGTTTTACTCCTTTCACTCTGCATTTGAGTCTCATTTTAAATGGAGATAATAATACTTCTATCTCCTGAGACTGTCTGGAGGATCAAATAAGATAATAAATGTTCAGTGCTTTGCAAACCTTAAAGAACTATACAATTATCAGTTGACACTCTTTCACATATTATTATTCATCTCATCTTTTTCAGTGATGTTCAAATAGAAATAGACCTTAGATTACTATCCTGTTATTCTTTTATCACTAGAAAGGTATGATGTACAGGAAATGATTAGGATATAAACCTGTTCTGTGAACTATGGATACAATCATTGCTTTTTATAATTGAATAATGGGTTTGGGATAGAAGTTCATTTTTCATAGGCTCACTGAAAGGACCTTCAAAATATGCCAAGAACAGACAGGGATAACATAAATCTCATGATATTTTCATGCATGTTTCATGCATGGTGTTATTAATGCATTTCATTCATGACTTCTTCCAGGTCTCCTTTCCCTTTTCCTCTTTTTCTATGAATTTCAGATAGGAATGGTCCTGGAGAAAGCTACTTTTCTGCTATTATTCACTATTTTACATTCAACATCTCAAACTGAACATATCCAAAACAGAATTCATCTTTTAGTCCAAAACATAATCCTATTCTGAGCTTCCCTACTTCTGTTCAGGGTACCACTATCTTGCCAGGTAACCATTTACCCAGTCTCTGTATTTTCCTCAACTGCTCACTTTTACATGCAATTTAAGTAGCCATATCCTATCATTTCCATCTCTATCATATCTGCCCCACACATCCCCTTCTTATCACTCACACAGTTACCATTCTAGTTTGAGTTCTTACCACATCAGTAGTTCAGATTACTTTAGTAACCTCCTCTTTGGCCTCCTTGCCTTAAGTCTCTCTCCACTTTAATCCATCTTCCACACTGAAACCAAAATTATTTTACTAAAGCCCAGATCTACTCATGTTACCACTCTACTAAGAAACTCTACTGCTACCCTGTTACTTCTCAAATCAATAAATTCATTTGGCTAGCATTTAAATTTCCATTCACAGTCATCATAGTCTAATTCCCTTTAATACGTTCAATGATATAGTCATGTTGGACTTGCTTTCCCTCACACACAGCATTATACCTCTTCTCTGTATCTTTGCACAGAAAAAAATGTCTCTACACACATAGCCAAATGCACACATAATATCCTATGCCAATGTTTTTGAGGATGACTCCCTTTTTAACATCTGAAAATACCATGGACTTCCCAACCACCAAGTTACACTATTAGTGTCCACTAATTTTTAAAATGTACAACTCTTTTAGAAAAGCTCCAAGGGTCCTCTATATTGTTGATAATATCAGAAATCCATTCCATCCTTATCTCTACTTTTGGAATCTCTGGTTTCCTTTATGCCTCAATTCATGAATTATCTTTTTGGGGTCTTTTTTTGGTACTTCCAACTGCTGGCTTTTTCCATTCTAAGATTTTGTTATTGTTCATTTGTATTTGACTCTCCATGACCCCATTTTGGCAAAAATACTGGAATGATTTGCCATTTCCTTCTTCAGATCATTTTAAAGATGAGGAAACTAAGAGAAATAGGGTAAATGACTTGTCCAGGATCACATACCTAGTGTCTAAGGCTCGCTTTGAGCTCATGCATGTTCCTGATTCCAAGTCCAGTTCTCTATCCACTGTGCCACCAAGTTGCCCTCTAAGATTGTCTTGTATCTAATTTATATGTCTTTTACATACCAAAATATGTATATTATCATCTCAGTTCAAATGGAAATACTTGAAGGCAGAGAACGTTTCACATTTTTTCCCTTTGTAGCCTCAGCACTTAGCACAATGCCTGCCACTCAGTAGGTTAAATAATTAAACGCTCATTCAATTATTGTATTCTCCTAATTTGGAGGGAGAAAATGTTCATATTTTAATAGATGCCTTAGGGTGGCAAATGGTCCTGAATTTTTTAAAATATTGTATTAGTTTTATTAGGATTATTAACATTGTTAGTCTGTGATATCCACTCAAATGAGTAAAACTACACTAGAAACTGATTTCTTCATTTGAAAAATGAGGAATGGCTATCAGGTGGCATTTAGTATCCTTTAAACCCTAAGAGATAGAATATGAATAGGATACTGGTACTTGTTATGAATTTACTATATATAATCATAGGAGAATACATTTGCATAGCAATCTATAGATTATTGAGTGTTCATCCAGTAACAATCTTCTTACAGTGATAGTTCAAGAACAGTTATCTCCACTTACTTAACTAATGTAGAAACCAAGTCACAGAAAAGTTAAGTGAATTGCCCAAGATCACACAGACAGTATCAAAGCCAAACTCTCAGCTTTTGTAGATTATTGAGGGAACATAGATTTTTTAAAAAGAGAAATACATATTTTCTCAGTCAATGGACACTAATAGCACAACTACTATCAAGACAAAGAGTCCATTCCATTTTGGACATTCCAGGGGTAGAGCCAAGATGGCAGAGTAGAAGCAGAGAAAACTCAAAACACTCAAATCCTCTCCAACTAACCTTAAATAAAATAACACTTTGAATACTAGAGTGACAGAAACAAGGGAATGGAGTGAAGCAATTTTTCTGCAGAAAACAACTTGAAAGATAGTCAGAGGGGGTCTGATTCCCTGACGTTAGAGGGGGACCACAGCCCACAATAGACTCCACCAAGGAAAACCAGTGCAGGACAATAGAGAGTCCCCCAACCCCACATCTAGGCTCCAGGTTCTGAACTCAGGCCCAAGCCAGTATCCTGTGATAAAGGAATTCATTTCCCTTTGTTTTAATTTAAATTAATCAGGGACTTGGAAATCCCCTCCCTTTTAATTTAATCAATTAGGGACCTGGAGGTCCATGGAGATGTGCAAGGATTCACATGCCCAAAGTGAAAGAAGTTAAAACCCTCAGAGATAGGAAATTGATCCCACAGTCCTGCGCCCTGGGTGGTTTCAGGCAAATTGAGGAACTATGATTGGTTCCTGAGATATGACTTGAAAGAGCTAATGGGTGGAGAAAATAGCTTATAAAGGCATGACCAGAGGTCTGAACACAAATTCTTGCCTTGGTGACACTCTTACTGGTGATACTGCCCTAGTGACTCTTGCTGAAGAAACTCTCATGGACTTCTTTCTGGAGATTGGACCTAAAGGAGTCTTTGCTGGTGATGAGCTTCATTCCATTAGAACAGCAATTAGGATATTTAGGTAAACTGCTCTCTACCTCTTTTCTACATTTCCCTCTCTTTACTATCACTACTTTGATGTAATAAAGCTACTAACAGCCTCATAATTTAATTTTAATTATTACAATTTGGTGACCCTATTTTCCCCATTTGAATTAGTTTATTTAGTCAATTTAGAACATTATTCCTGGGTTACAATAATCACATTATTTCCTTCCATCCCCTCCAGCCACCCTTCCCACAGCCAAAATGCAATTTCATTGGGTATTACTGGTGTATTTGATCAGAACCTATTTCCATGTTGTTGATGTTTGCCCTAGGATGTTCATTTAGAGTCTACACTCCAACCATATCCCTTCAACCCATGTATTCAAGCAGTTGTTTTTCTTTGGTGTTTTTACTCCCACAGTGGTTCCTCTCAATGTGGATAGTAGTTTTTCTCATATATTCCTCCAAGTTGTTCAGGATCACTGTATTGCCACTAATGGAGAAGTCTATTACGTTCAATTATACCACAGTGTATTAGTCTCTGTTTACAATGTTCTCCTGATTCTGCTTCTCTCACTCTGCATCAATTCCTGGAGGTTGTTCCAGTCCCTATGGAATTCCTCCACTTTATTATTCCTTTTAGCACAATAGTATTCCATCACCAACAGATACCACAATTTGTTCAGTCATTCCCCAGTTGGAGGACATCCTCTCATTTTCCAATGTTTTGCCACCACAAAGAGCGCAGCTATGAATATTTTTTTACATATATGTTTCCTTATTATCTCTTGGGATACAAACCCAGCAGTGCTATGTCTGGATCAAAGGGCAGACAGTATTTTAGTGCCCTTAGGGCATAGTTCCAAATTGCCCTCCTGAATGGTTGGCTCAATTCACAACACCACCAGCAATGCATTAATGTCCCAATTTTGCCACATCCCCTCCAGCATTCATGACTTTCCTTTGCTGTCATGTTAGCCAATCTGCTAGGTGTGAGGCAATACCTCAGAGTTGTTCTTTAACTGAAAACAGCCTATTCATGTCCCTTGCCCATTTATCAATTGCATAATGGCTTGATTTTTTGTTGGTTTAACTTTATAAATTTGAGTAATTAGACTTTTGTCAGAGGTTTTTGTTATGAAGATTGTTTCCCAATTTGTTGCTTCCCTTCTAATTAAGGACGCATTAATTTTATTTGTACAAAGTCTTTTTAATTTGGTGTAATCAAAATTATTGAGTTTATATTTTGTGATATTTTTCTACCTCTTGCTTGGTTTTAAAGTATTTCCTTTTCCAAAGATCTGACAAGTATACTATTCTGTGTTCACCTAATTTGCTTATAGTTTCCTTCTTTATATTCAGGTCATTCACCCAATCTGAATTTATCTTGGTGCAGGATATGAGATGCTGATCCAAACCTAATCTCTCACATATTGTCTTCCAATTTTCCCAGCAGTTTTTATCAAATAGTGGTTTTTTATCCCCAAAACTAGGATTCTTGGGCTTATCATAGACTGTCTTGCTGAGGTCACTTACCACAAGTCTGTTCTACTGATCCTCCTTTCTGTCTCTTACCCAGTACCAAATTGTATTAATGACCATTGCTTTATATTATAGTTTGAGATCTGGGACTGCAAGTCCTCCTTCCCTTAAATTTTTTTTTCATGATTTCCCTGGATATCCTTGATCATTTGTTCTTCCAAATGAACTTTGTTATGGTTTTTTCTAATTCAGTAAAAAAGTATTTTGGTAGTTCAATGGACATAGCACTAAATAAGTAAATTAATTTGGGTAGGATTGTCATTTTTATTATGTTATCTCATCCTCCCATGAGCAATTAATGTTTTTCCAATTGTTTAGATCTAGTTTTAATTGTGTGGAGAGTGTTTTGTAGTTGTGTTCATATAGTTCCTGTGTTTGTCTCAACAGATAGATTCCCAAGTATTTTATATTTTCTAAGATGATTTTAAATGGAATTTCTCTTTCTAATTCTTGCTGCTGAAATGGGTTGGAGATGTATAGAAATGGTGATGACATATGTGGTTATTTTGTTTTGTATCCTGCCACTTTGCTAAAGTTGTTGATTATTTCAACTAGCTTTTTGGTTGATTCTCTAGGATTCTTTAAATAGACCATCATATCATCCACAAAGAGTGATATCTTGGTCTCTTCATTGCCTATTTTAATACCTTCAATTTCTTTTTCTTCTCTAATTGCTACTGCTAGTGTTTCTAGTACAATGTGTGAATTTCAAAAGTACTCCACCCTATTCAGACCATTCTTTATAAGATGGGATTTAGCTATTTCCTGATCAATAACAATAGAGATACTTGGAATAACAGAATCAGGTCTTGGAAACAATCTCCATCCTACTCAGTGTAACAAGATTAGGAAGGGCTACAGCAAAACTCAAGATTTAATTATTTGAGAATATGGCCTTCAACAGACATGTGCAAAAAAAGGACAGACCTCTGGGAGGGCCTAGATCAAGCTAGAGCCACCATTGGCACATTTGAGATGCAGGAAGTGAGGTAGAGAATAGCCTCTGGAGTTCTCGGAACTTCCAGTGAGAAGGGCTAGAGTCAGTTGGAGGCTGGTTCTTGGAGCTGCAGGAGTCCCGTGGACTGCTTTCCTTCAGATTGGTCATGTGAGTGATAAGGACTAATCCCTTTCCTTGCCTTGGCTATCCAAGGCCTTAAAGTCCACCTTGGCTGAGCCTGAGCCAGACTGCATCTGGGTTAAACTTCTTTCTTTCTCCTCTCTCTCTCTCTCTCTCTCTCTCTCTCTCTCTCTCTCTCTCTCTCTCTCTCTCCCCCTCTCCCTCTAATACTTTCTTCCTCCTGTTTGTAATTAAAACACCATAAAAATTTGGCAGCTGACTTGAGTGCTTCATTTCGGAATTACATAAGTGAATTCCTTGGCGACATTAAATTAATATATATATATATATATCAGTCTTTTAAAGTGATTTCAATATCACAGATATTAAATAATAGTGGTAATAATGGGCATCCTTGTTTCACTCCTGATCTTATTGGGAATGCATTTAGTTTATCCCCATTGCAGATGATGTTTGCTGATGGTTTTAGATGTATGCTGTTTATTATTTTTAGGAAAGGCCCTTCTATTCCTATATTTTCTAGTGTTTTTAATAGGAATGGGTGTTATATGTTATCAAAGGCTTTTTCTGCATCTATTGAGATAATCATGTGATTTTTATTGGTTTGCTTGTTAATATGGTCAGTTATGTTGATGGTTTTCCTAATATTGAACCATCCTTGAATTCCTGGTATGAATCCTACCTGGTCATAGTGAATAACCATTGTGATGACTTGCTGGAGTCTTTTTGCTAGTATACTATTTAAGATTTTTGCATCTATATTCATTAAGGAGATTGGTCTATAGTTTTCTTTCTCTGTTTTTGACCTGCCTGGCTTTGGGATTGGTACCATATTTGTGTCCTAAAATGAATTTGGTAGAACTCCTTCTTTGCTTATTCTGTAAAATAGTTTATATAATATTGGGACTAGTTGTTCTTTGAATATTTGATAGAATTCATTTGTGAATCCATTTGGACCTGAGGATTTTTTCTTAGGGAGTTCTTTGATGGCTTGTTCAATTTCTTTTTCTGATATGGGGTTCTTTAGGTCATCTATTTCTTCCTCTGTTTGTCTAGGCAGTTTATATTTTTGCAAGTATTCATCCATATCACCTAGATTGCCATATTTGTTGCCATATAATTGGGCATAATAGTTTTTAATGATTGCCTTAATTTCCTCTTCATTAGAGGTGAGGTCTCCCTTTTCATCTTGGATACTGTCAACTTGGTTTTCTTCTTTCCTTTTTTTAAATTAGACTGACCAGTGCTTTGTCTATTTTATTTGTTTCTTCAAAGTACCAGCTTCTAGTCTTATTTATTAAATCAATAGTTCTTTGACTTTCAATTTTATTAATTTCTCCTTTGATTTTTAGGATCTCTAATTAAGTAGTCATCTGAGGATTTTTAATTTGTTCACTTTCTAGTTTTTTTTATTTGCATGCCCAATTCATTGATCTCTGCCCTTATTAATTTGTTAATATATGAACTCAAGGATATAAATTTCCCCCTGAGTACTGCTTTGGCTGTATCCCATATGTTTTGAAAGGATGTCTCATCATTGTCATTTTCTTCAATGAAGTTATTAATTGTTTCTACAATTTGTTCTTTAACTAACCAATTATGGAGAATTGTAGTGTTTAATTTCCAATTAATTTTTGATTTCCCTCTCCATGTACCCTTACTAATTATTATTTTCATTGCATTGTGATCTAAGGTGGTTTCATTCATTATTCCTGCTCTTTTGCACTTGTTTGCAATGTTTTTATGTCCTGATACATTGTCAATTTTTGTGAACATCATGTGCTGCTGAAAAGGTGTATTCCTTTTTGTCACTATTTATTTTTCTCCACATGTCTACTAACTCTAATTTTTTGAAGATTTCATTCACTTCTCTTTCCTCTTTCTTATTTATTTTTTGTTTGATTTATCTAGTTTGGATAGAGGAAGGTTCAGGTCTTGCACTAGTATAGTTTTTCTATCTATTTCATCCTTAAACTTTACTACATTCTCTTTTAGAAATTTGGATGCTAGGCCATTTGTTGTATACATGTTGAGTACTGATATTTCCTCATTGTCTATACTGCCTTTTATCAGGATGTAATTACCTTCCCCATCTCTTTTAACTAGATTTATTTTTACTTTGGCTTTGTCAGATATCATGATTGCAACTCCTGCTTTCTTTATTGGTTGATGCCCAATAGATTTGGCTTCATCCTCTTACTTTCACCCTATGCATATCTACCTTCCTCATGTGTATTTCTTGTAGACAGGATATGATAGGGTTTTGGATTCTAATCCACTCTGCTATTCACTTGTATTTTATGGGTGAGTTCATTCCATTCACATTCACAGTTATGATTACCAGCTGTGTATTTCCCAGCATTTTGATTTCTACTCCTAGTCCTGCCTTTTCTTCTTTCACTATTTCCTTCTACACCAATGATTTTTTAATCAGTCCCCCTAGTTCCCTCCCTTATTTTACTTCCCTTTCTACTCCCCTCCTTTCTCATTTCCCCCCTCTTATTTTCTTTGCAGTCTTTTTAAAACTATCCCCCCACCCTCTTCCTCCTTTGTAATGATTCACTCCCCACCAGTCTGTTTGTTACCCTTATACTTCCCTATAGGGAGCAAATCTATTCTCTGCCCCAATGGGTTGGATTGTTCTTCCCTCTTAGGATCAATTTCAATGCATATAAGAATTGAGTGTTTCCTATCTCCAACCTCTTTGCCCTTCCAGTGTATTGATGTTCTTCCCCCCCCCCATGTGCTTCTTTGTGACCTATAAATATACTCCTTTTGTTTCTTTTCCCATTTCTTTTAGTATTAACCTCTTTTTTAGCTCTAGTTGTATATATATACACATGTATATGTATTTATGCATACATATATCTATATACATATTTATATCTTGTCCTTTCATCCTAAACAATTTGTCACCATTCCCTCTAAGTGTAATTCTTCTAGGTACCCAGGTGATAATAATTTTTAAGAGTTATCAATGACCCCTTTTCTTATAGGGATACATATCATTTTAACTTATTGGGTCTCTTTTAAAAAAAGGGGGTTTTTTTGTTTTGTTTTTCCTTTTCCCCTCTTTTTAAATTACCTTTTGATGATTCTCTTGAGTTCTATGCTTGGGCATCAAATTTTATGTTCAGGTCTGGTCTTTTCTTTACAAATTCTTGGAATTCTTCTATTTTGTTGAATGACCATACTTTCTCCTGTAAGAATATAGTCAGTTTTGCTGGGTAGTTGATTCTTGGTTGTAGACCTAGTTTCCTTGCTTTCTTGAATATCATTCCATGCCTTTTGGTCCTTCAGTGTAGATGCAGCCAGATCCTGTATTATCCTCACTGTGGTTCCATGGTATCTGAATGACTTCTTCTTGGCAGTTTGTAATATTTTTCTTGGTCTGATAGTTCTTGAATTTGGCTATAACATTCCTGCATGTTGTCAGTTGGGGATTAAATATGGAGGTGATCTGTGGATTCTTTCAATCTCCACTTTTCCCTCTTGTTCTGGAATGTCAGGGTAGTTTTCTTGGATAATTTCCTGTAGCGTGATGTCCAGGTTTTTCCTTTTGTCATGGTCTTCTGGCAGACCAATGATTATTAAATTGTCTCTCCTGGAACAATATTATAAATTGTCTATTTTGTGAATGAGATGCTCCATATTTTCCTCACTTTTTTCATTCTTTTGGTTTTATTTTATATTGTCTTGCTGCCTTGTGAGATCATTTAATTCTAGTTGTTGTATTATGGTTCTTAAAGACTAAATTTCATCCCTGACCTTTTGATCATCCTTCTCCTTCTGGTCTGATTTTCTTTGGAGGTCCTCTTTCATCCTCTTTACCTCATCTTTCATCTCCTTTACCTCATTTTCAAATGGGTTGATTTTGGCTTTCAAGACACTATTTTCTGTTTCCAGGTGACTTATCTTAGATTTTAAGTTCTTTTCCCAGTTGTCTTCAGCCTCTCTTAATTGTGTTTTGAATTGCATTTTGAGTTCTTCCAAAGCCTTTATCCAATTTTCTGGGATTTCTATTTTATTGCTTGATGTTCCCTCCTCCTTCTCTGTTAGGTTTGCTCTTTGTTCATTGCCTGTATAGAAGTTGTCGATTGTAATTTCTTTTTTCTTTTTCTGTTGTTTGCACATTTTTACCCCTTCTTTACTCCCTGCAATTGTCTGTGCTCTTGCTCCTCTCATATTTTTAGATTTGGGGTTTTCTGTCAGTCTCCCCTCTAGGAGTTTTGTCAGGAGATGTCTCCATGCAGTCTGTGGGGTAGGGGTGTTGATGCTTGAGCTTCCCTGTACTCTGGAAGCTTTTGACTGGATTAAATTCCAGCAGTCTGTTAGGGAGGGGTGTTGGAGCTTGGGCTTCCCTGACCTCTGATTACTTTTGATGGGATTAAGTTCAGCTGGGTTAGGCTGGATGTACTCTGAGGTCAAAGCCTCCTAGAAGGCTGGAGCAATATGGAGTGTCTCTGCCACTGTGACCAGGCTTCCAGCTCTATACTCCCTCTCCATCTCCTTCCCCACCACCTGTGTTCCATGCTCTGAGCCTGGCACAGCCCTGTCCATAAGGTACACCCTCCAGACCAGCCCCTTTGCCCACCCAGAGGTTCCCACTGCTTCTGGAGGCTTAGAGCTCTAGGTGGGGGGGGAGGGGTCCTGGGACCTTCCTTCTGCCTTCCCCTTAAGCCTGAGTATTCTTGAATTCTGGCTTTTGGGGGGGTGTACCTTTTGAATTGAGTCTAGCAGGAGGGTTCTTTTGCTCTGTCTTGTTAAGTTTGATTTTCAGTCCCCTAGGAGCATTTAATTTGTAATTGGTAAGGAAAGGTATTCAGAGGTCTGAACTTTTGCTGCTTCTCCACTGCCATCTTGACTCCACCCCTTGGTGACCCTTTTTAACTATTACAGTCAAGACCCTGAGATCCTGCCTAAGCTAACTCCAGTGCAACCACATGCATATCCTTTGAGGTTCCAAGCCCAAGGCCAAACCCAAACTGATGCCCCAAGTCCCAGCACAAGGCAATTGAGAAGGCACTTAGAGAGTCTGAGTCCAAAGGGAGATTCATAGCCCTCACCTAATCCTGGCTCAGAGAGATGAAAAACAACCATATTCATTTGGGTATAGAATCCTTACCTTACCTATTGAGAAGTAGAAGGGGAATAAAATGGGGAGTGAGGAGAAAGGAGGGGAATAGAAGAGAGGAAGAAGTAGGAGGTAGTGGTTAGAAACTTTAAAACACTTATGAGGAAGGACAGAGTAAAAGTAGAGAGAAAGAGAAAAAGGGGAAAATAAGATGGAGGGGAATACACAGTTGGTAATCACACCGGTGAATGTGAACAGAATGAACTCACCCATAAAAAGTAAGTGGATAAGAGAGTGGATCAATAACCAGAATCTTATATATTGTCTACAAGAAACACATTTGAGGCCAGGAGATATACACAGAGCAAAGGTAAAGGGGTGAAGCAGAATTTATTGTGCATCATCTGAAGTAAAAAAAAAAAGCAGAAGTAGATCTAATTAAAAGAGATAAGGAAAGAAATTATGTCTTTCTAAAAGTTACCATAGACAATGAAGTAATATCCATACTAAACATATATGCATAAAATGGTATAGCCTCCAAATACCTAAAGTAGAAATGAAATGAGCTTCAGGAAGATATAGTAAAACTATATTAGTGGGGGACCTCAACTTCTCCCTTTCAAATCTAGATAAATTGAACAAAAAACAAATAAGAAAAATTAAATTTTAGAAAAGTTAGAATAGATATCTGGGGAAAACGGAATGGTAATAGAAAGGATTATGCATTCATTATGGCAGTACATGGCACATACCCCCAAACTGACCATGTATTAGAACATAAAAACTTAAGAACTAAATGCAGAAAAGCAGAAATAATAAATGCATCCTTTTTAGATCATAATGCAATAAAAATTACAATCAATAAGGGTCCATGGAAAGAAAAATTAAAAATTAATTTGAAACTATATAATTTAATTATTTAAAAGGGGTGGGTCAAAGAACAAATTATATAAACAATCAATAATTTCATTAAGGAGAATGGCAATGTCCTTTTGTCTAGTAATACTACTACTAGGTCTATATGCCAAAGATATTTTTGAAAAGGGAGGAAAGGACCTACTTGTATAAAAAAAATTATAAAAGCCTTTTTTGTAGTGGCAAAGAATTGAAACTTAATTGAAACAATTGAGGAATGGCTGAACAAATGCTGGTATATGATGGTGATGGAATAAGAAATGATGAACGAGATGATTTCAGAAAGAGCTGGAAAGACATACATGAACTGACGTGGAGTGAAATAAGTAGAACTCAGAGAACATTGTACATAATAACAGCAACACTGTAGAATCATTAACTGTGGAATACTTAGCTACTCTCATCATTACTGTGATCAAGGACAATTGTGAAGGACTTATGACAAAAAATGCTCTCCACCTCCAAAGAAAGAACTGTTGGTGTTGAAATCCAGATCAAAGCGTACTATTTTTTTAAACTTTATTTTATTTGGGTTTTTACTTGGGGATTTTGGTTTTATAGAATAATTCACTTCCAAAAATGAATATGGAAATGTTTTGTGTGATAAAAAGTACCTTCCAACTTCCAAGCCCAAAGGGATAAGAAGATCCAAAAGGAAAGGAAGACACAACTGGCAAAAGATCATATACAAGAATAATCAGGAATCATAATACCCTGGAATTTAGAGCTAGAAGAGACCTTGAACTTCGTCTGGTCCAATTCCTCATTCAAATTAGTGAAGAAACTGGGGTCCACAGATGTGTATTGACTTGCTGAAGATCACACAATGGGTGGCAGAACAATCTTGGACCCAGGACCCCTCAACTCCAAATCCATTTCTCTTTCCACTATTTGAAAATCATTGTGCCAAGATTTTCCAACAATGTGAATATTTTTGGTTCCACAAGAAGGAAAACATTCAGCATGACTGAACAGCAAAAACAAAGTATTTGTATTAACTACTTTTAGTGGAAGTCTATGAATTTATCTTTGGCAAAGCCCCCAAGATATAGGCATTCAGGGTCTTCATTTCTTCTATTTTAATTTTATTTTCACTTATGTTTGCTGGATTTTTATTAAAAATGGGAAATTAAAAAAAAAAACACAGAACAATTTGCTTACCATCTCTGGGAAGGAGAGAAGGGAAGGAGGGAAACAATTTGAATCATATAACTTCCAAAAACTTTGTATGAGGTAAATATTTAGGGGACCTCTAATAGTCATCTTGGGACTAAACATAGGAGTCAGAGTCCCCCAGAGTCCTGGCCAGTATCCTGGCCACTGTCCCTTGGAGACAGCGCATTTATCTGGGCACAGTTTCACCAGAGGCCAAGAACATGATATTGGAAAGCCATTGTCCTATGTTAGGATCCTGGGGGAGGAGTTTAGGGTTGAAAAGTCAGCTTGGGAATCTGTGTTGAGCTCTTTTTCAGGACTGGACTTGAACTAACTCTGCCTCCTGGCTTGCTCTCTTATCTCACCTGGCCATCTCAGATAATTGAGGGCTCAGAGCACTGGCTACAAAGAAGGATTAAATTTTTACCTCAAGTTAGAAAGGCTGATACCTATTTCTCTTTTTCTTTTTCTTTACTAATAAATGCTTATAAATCTAATAATAAGCCTCCAGATTAATTTTTATTCATAACAACTTATATGAAAAAATTTTATTACATGTAGTTGGCAAAATAAAATATCTTTATAAAAAAGGGAGAATGACAATAAGGAGTCAGATATCAACATTTGTGGGATAAAACAAAAGTAGTACATAGGAAAAAATTTATATCTCTAAACATATATCAATGAAACAGAGAAAAAGCAGATCAATGAATTGGGCATACAACTAAAAAAAAAAACTAGAAAAAGAACAAATTAAAAATCCCCAGTTAAGGACTAAATTAGAAATCCTAAAAATTAAAAAAATTTATAAAATTAAAAGTAAGAAAACCATTGAACTAATAAATAAGACTAGAAGTTGGTTTTATAAAAAACAAATAAAATAGGCAGAGCATTGATTAATTTGATTAAAAAGGGAAAGAAGAAAATCAAATAACCAGTATCAAAAATGAAAATGGTGAATTTACCACCAATGAAGAGGAAATTAAAGCAATCATTAGGAGCTATTTTGCCCAATTATATGCCAATAAATCTGACTGAAATGGGTGAATATTTACAAAAATACAAAATGCTCCCAATTAACATAAGAGGAAATAGAATACTTAAATATCAGAAAAAGCAATTGAATAAGCTATCAATGATCTCCCTAAGAAAAAATCCCCAGGGCCAGATATATTCACAAGTGAATTCTATCAAACATTTCAAGAATAATTAATCCTAGTACTATATAAAATATTTTATAAAATAGGCAAAGAAGAAATCCTATCAAATTCTTTTTATGATACAAATATGGCACTGTTACCTAGGGCCAGGAAGATTAGAAACAGAGAAAAAAATTATAGGTCAATTTCATTAATGAATATAGATGCAAAAATATTTAATAAAATACTAACAGCAAGGAAACTAGAACAATATATCACAAAGATCATTCACTATGGCCAGGTGGTATTTATACCAGGAATGCAAAGGTGGTTGAATATTAGGAAAACTATACGTATAAATGACCATCCTAATAATCATGATTATCTCAATAGTTGCAGAAAAAGCCTTTGACAAAATACAGTACCCATTCCTATTAAAATCACTAGAAAGCATATAAATAAATGGGTCAATTCTTAAAATGATAAGTACTATCCACCTAAAATCATCAGCAAGCATCATCTGCAATGAGGATCAGTTAGAAGCCTTCCCAATAAGATCATGAGTGAAGCAAGGGTGCCCTTTATCACCACTATTATTTAATATTGTAGTAGAAATTGAAGCTTTAGTAATAAAAGAAGAAAAATAAATTGGAGTTAAAGTAGGCAATAAAGAAACTAAACTATCACTCTTTGTAGATGTTATGATGGTACACTTAGAGAATCATAGATAATCAACTAAAACCCTCGGTGAAATCATTAATAAACTTAGCAAAGATTAAGCCTACATAAATCATCAGCTTTTCTATATATTACCAACAGAGTTCAGCAGCAATAGATACATTCCATTTAAAATAACCCTAGTCAATATAAAATACCTTGGAATCTACTTGCCAAAACTAACACAGAAATTGTATGAACACAGTTACAAAACTCCACAAAAATAAAGTCAGATATAAACAATTGCTCATGGGTAGACCAAGCTAATATAATAAAAATGATCATTCTACTTAAATTAATTTCCTTATTCAGTGCTTTACCAATCAAACTACCAAATAATTATTTTATAGAACTAGAAAAAATAATAACAAAATTTATCTGTAAGAACAAAATGTCAAGATCAAGGGAATTAATGGAAAAAAATGTGAAAGGAAGTGGTCTAGAAGTAACACATCTCAAAATGTACTATAAAGCAATAATCATCAAAACAGTTTATACTGGCTAAGAAACAGAATGGTGGCTTGATTGCACAGATTAGATACACAATATACAAGGGCGAATGACCTCAGTAACCTAGTGTCTGATAAACCCAAAGGCTTTGGGATAAGACTTTAACAAAAACTGGTAGGAAAACTGGAAAACAGTATGGCAGAAATTAAGTATAGATCAATATCTCATACCCTAAACCCAAGATAAGGTAAAAATGGGTATATGGTTTACATATAATGAGTGAAGCCATAAGTAAATTTGGGGAACATAGAATAGTTTACTTGGCAGGTTTATGAAGAAGAGAAGAATTTAAGACTAAAGAGATTAGAGAGCATTATAAGATATAAAACGAATGATTTTTATTATATTAAATTAAAAAGCTTTTGTACAAACAAAACAGGTATCCAAGATTAGAAGAGAAACAACAAATTGGGGAAAAGATTTTTATAACAAAGTTCTCTGATAAAGTTCTCATTTCTCAAATTTATAGAGAACTAAGTAGAATAGTGGGAGAGACAGAAGGGCTGCTTGAAAGATGCTAGGACCAGGAAACCAGTTACTGTTGGAGACTTATTTCTGAGTAGCACCTTCCTTCTTCTTCCACTAGGCTGGACAACTTCTTTGACTTTGAAATCCTCCTTCCTATTACATACCTTAGAGACAGTCTTCTGTAAATGAAAATATCTAATTTATTTCTTGGAAAGGAAAGATAGGGAGAGAAAGAGAGAGAGAGAGAGAGAGAGAGAGAGAGAGAGGGTAGAGGGACCAAGGAGATCCTACTAATTATTCCCTAATGACTACTTTTAGATGGCATGGTCAAACTGTTTTTCAAGGAAAATATATTTCCCCTTAGGAAAATGATGATCCAGGGTGATCTTCAATACAGGGCAGAAACCCTTTTCTTCAGCACAGCCAGGTAGAAGGGGTATTAGAAGAGCAACTCTTTTCCCTAGCTCTTTTCAGAGTCTTTGGTAAGAGAGTGACCAGAATCAGCCCTGGACAACAGCTTTTTTTCTTTTTGAGTCTTCCATGGAACTCCCTTTCCCCAGCCAGCTGAATGTTCTATCTGCCTCTCCTGGGTCCATCTTCTTTAAATCTCAGATTTTCCTACGCTTTTGGCCATTTCTCTTGATTATAATAGTCAAATTCATAAGAATACATGTTATTCCCCAATTGATAAATGATCAAAGGAATTTTCAGAAGAAGAAATCAAAGCTATCAATAACCATATGAAAAAATGTTCTAATTCTAATCTAACTCTTAATTAGAGAAATAAAAATTAAAACAACTCTGAGGTACCATCTATCAAATTAACCAATATGACAGTAAGGTGATAAATATTGGAGGGAATGTGGCAAAATTGGGACACTAATGCATTGTTGGTGGACTTGCAAACTGATCCAACCATTCAGGAGAGCAATTTGAAAATATGCTCAAAGGGCTATAAAACTGTACACACCCTTTGATCCTATAATACAACTACTAGGTCTGTATACCAAAGAGGTCATAAGAAAGGGGAAAGGATCTACTTGTACAAAAATATTTATAGCTGCTCTTTTTGTGGTGACAAAGAATTGGAAAATGAGGGAATGTCCATCAATTAGGGAATGGCTTAACAAATTGTGGAATATGTTGGTGATGAATACTATTGTGCTATAAGAAATGATAAGTAGTATGAATTCAGAAAAAGCTGGAAAGATCTACACAAACTGGCATAGTGGAATGACTGAAACCCAGAGAACATTGTATAAAAGAACAGCAATACTGTATGATGATCAACTGTGAAAGACTTAGCTACTCTCAGAAATACAATGATCTAGGACAATTCTGAAGGACTTATGACAAAGAATGCCATCCACCTACAGAGTAAGAACTGTTGGAGTCAGATGCTGGTCAAGCATACTATCTTTCTCATTAGTTTATTTACAATTTTATTTGGGGGTTTTGGTTTTATATGAGTATTCTCTTACAACAATGACCAATATGGGAGTATGTTTTACATAATAATACATATATAATCCAAATCAAAGTGCTTACCATCTCCGAGAAGGGGTAGGAAAAGGAGGGAGGGAGACAATTTGGATCTTAGAATTTCAGAAAGTATATGGTGAAAAATGTTATTACATATAATCAAGAAAATAAGATATCTTTGAATTTTAAAAGTGGGTCCTCTTGCTACAAAAAACAATGCAATGATCCTGGACAATTCTGTGGGACTTTTATGAGAAAGAATGCCATCCACATCTAGAGAAAGAACTGTGGGGTAGAAATCCAGAAGAAAACATGATTTATCACATGTTTATATGGGTATAGGATTTGGGGTTTGGGTTTTAAAAGATCACTCTATTACAAAAATGAATAACATGGAAATAGGATTTGAGTGATAATATATGTATAACCCAGTGAAATTGCTTGTCAGCTCCAGAAAGGGGAGGAAAGAGGGGAGAGAAATAACAAGAATCATGTAACCATGGGAAAAAAATGTTTTAAAAAGAGTTGGTCCTTAAGCTCAGAAAATTGGGACCTGTGTGAGGTAATTATTTGGGGAACTTGGATCCTGAGCACCCTAGTGTGAGGAAACAGAAGTCAGAGTCACATGGCCTGTCTGATGGCCAGACTCCTGGGTTGCCCCAAGGGTCAATGGACCAGAGCCAGAGCCAGCACTTTGCCACAGAGGGAGAGGAGAGAGAGAATTTTAAAACAGATGAGAGGAAATGGAGATCGTTCTCTTTATAGCTAGCCCAACTTGGCTCCTTGGGCTGGCCTTTTTCTCTCTGCTCCTTCTCTCATTTGACCATTTGGAGAATCAGATCTACCCATAAAGGTAGAAAGGCTGAGACCTCTCTACCTTTATCTACTCCTCTTTTTTTTTTTTTACTAATAAATGCTTGTAAATCTGGTGATAAGCCTCCAGATTAGTTTTTTTTTTTTTTTTTAATAACAGAACTGCCAACCTAGGATGCTGTGTAGGCATCTGTTTTTTTTTTTTCTGGTAGCCTGTAAATGCTTGGATTAATACACTCAAATCAAGGAACCTTCCCCCTGAGCAGCCCAGAGCTATGAAATAAATGTGAGATACTTAGCACACTGATCACCAACTTCAGACCATTCTTCCCCTGTTAAATTTGCAAAGAGCCCACTAGAAAATGTGAAAAGGTAAACCTCAATAGCTTTTGACTTCTAGGAGCTTACATCAGTCACCAAAAAAAGATTCAGGGTAAAAGCAAAGGGGATGCTGTTCTGTGAAAGCTTTCCTCACAACAGAGAGAGCATTTTCTTTCTTTCTTTTTTTTTTGAAAATGTTATTTAATTAGATGATTTAGACTATTTTTCCATGGTTACAAGACTCATGTTCTTTCCTTCCCCTTCGCCAACCCCCTATCATAGCTGACATTCAATTCCACTGGGTTTTACTTGTATCACTGATCAAGACCTATTTCCATATTATTGATAATTGCACTAGAGTGATCATTTAGGGTCTACATCCCAAATCCTATCCCCATCGACCCATGTGATCAAGCAGTTGTTTTTCTTCGGTGATTCTGCTCCCACAGTTCTTTGTATGTGGATAGTGTTCTTTCTCATATGTCTCTCAGAATTGTTCTGGATTATTGCACTGCTGCTAGTAGAGAAGTCCATTACATACAATTGTACCACAGTGTATCAGTCTCTGTGTACAATGTTCTCCCCCTTCTGCTCCTTTCGCTCTACATAACTTCCTGGAGGTTGTTCCAGTCTCCATGGAATTCCTCCACTTTATTACTCCTTTGATCACAATAGTATTCCATCACCAACATATACCACAATTTGTTCAGCCATTCTCCAATTGAAGTGCATCCCCTCATTTTCCATTTTTTGGCCACTACAAAGAGCGCAGATATGAATATTTTTGTACAAGTCTTTTCCCTTATTATCTCTTTGGGGTACAAACCCAGCAGTGCTATGACTGGCTCAAAGGGCAGACAGTCTTTGAGCACTCTTTGGGCATAGTTCCAAATTGCCCTCCAGAATGGTTAGATCAATTCACAACTCCACCAGCAATGCATTAATGTCCCAACTTTGCCACATCCCCTCCAGCATTCATTACTTTCCTTTGCTGTCATGTTAGACAATCTGCTAGGTGTGAGGTGATACCTCAGAGTTGTTTTGATTTGCATCTCTCTGATTATCAGAGATTTAGAACACTTTTCCATGTACTTATTAATAGTTTTGATTTCTTTTATCTGAAAACTGCCTATTCATGTCCCTTGCCCATTTATCAATTGGGGAATGACTTGAATTTTTGTACAATTGATTTAGCTTCTTATAAATTTGAGTGATAGAAAGAGCATTTTCAAACACCCAATATTTTACTTGGTGTGTAAATCTTTACTCAACATGGATGTTCTAACCATGGATGAAACACATTTTTTTTTGCTTGAGGCACAATCTGTAATCATAGCCATCAACTGACCCTGTATGAAGAGAGAAACGTGTATTCTTGGCTTCTGAAATGGACATGATAACTTCACTTAAATGACAAACAATATTTTGACAATTGGGAGAGGAAATTGTCATTGCTTTTTCAGATGATGCTAGGATCACAAATGAACACAGAGCAATTATTCAATCCATTTTTGCCAAATATTTGTTGGGAGACATATTCTGTCTTTTATAATTTATTTGTAGTTTTCTCTGTGTACATTCTCTCCCTGAGGATCTCCTCCATTCTCATAATTTCACCTCCCACTTACTTCTATCCTGCATGACTCTCACGCCATTCTCTCTGGTGGCAAATATAGCTTCATCCAGTGCTTTCCAGTGCTCTCCAGGCTATATTATCTAACTGACCAAAATTGAGTTGGCTTTATATATGGGAGACCATCACTGGGATAAGAATGGAGTAGAAGGAATAAGCATTTATATAGCACCTACTCTGTACTAGCAGGTACTGTGCTAAGCACATTATAATTATTTCATTTGATCTTCACAACAGCCCTGTGAGGTGGTGCTATTATATCTCCATTTTCAAATTGAGGAAACTAAGACAAACAGAGGTTTGTGACTTGCCTAGAGCCAAACAGCTAACAAATGTCTGGATTTGAACTCATCTTCCCTATTCCAAGGCCAGTATATTATCTATTGTGCCATCTGAACTTCAAGAAAGCCAAAAAATTTCCCTGTCATGCCACCTGTGGATTGCCAAAATTCTATCTTTTAGAGAATCAAACTTCCTGATCAAATTCTTATCTCTAGTAAAAAAGACACTACTGGAAAGGATAAGCTGTGAAGCCATTATGAATCATTAACAAACCAGTGTGAATTAGTAGGTCTATATCCTCACAACCCTCCCCCTCTCTCTTCCTTTCTTTCTCTTTCTCTCTCTTTCTTCCTTGGTTTGTTTTATATCTTCAGCACCTACCATAATGCCTGGAATATAATCAATGTTTAATAAATGCAGGTTGATTGACTGATAGAAAGGAATTCTTTTTACAGTTGTGGGCTTTCCAAATTCTTTGAGATTCATGTCTGATACTGATGTCTGTGGGCAAAGTGAGGAGCTCTGAACAGCCAAGGAGAAAGCCCAATCACTTAATACAAAAAAATGATGGAGATGGGAAAAGAAAGTAGGATGGGAGATTTAGAGCCAAAAGAGATAGAATCCATCTAGTTCACTCCCCTATTCCCCATCATTGACCAGAGAAGTTAAGTCACTTGCCCAAAGTGACAAAGTAACTGGAAAACTTGAGATTTTAACTCAGTTCTGAAAAGGGAGACAATGACCTAACTTTGCTTACATGGCAGTTTACCAGCCAAGTTCCTAAAACAGGATAGACTTTAAGCCCTAATTTCTTACTCCTTCCTTAATCTGAATTTGAAATTTACATAGTACCATGGAGATTTAGTTTTATAGGTCTGAAAAGACATGAAGGAAATATGTACTTTGACTTTCTTCTTTATCTTCTTCAAATTGAATTCTATATTCAGAAATGAGAGTAAAGGAAAGGGATGAAAGAGAGGAGAGTGAGAGAAAGAAAAGAAAAAAGGGAGGGAAAGAGAATGAAAGAGGGAATGAAAAGGGAGAGATGAAAAAGGGAGAGAGGGAGAAAAAGCATGGAAGAAAAAGAAAATAGAGAAAGAGAGAAAAAGAAAGAGGGGGTAGAAGAGAGGAAGAGAGTGAGAAAGGAAAGAGAAAAATGGAGATGGAGAGAGAGAGAGAGGGAGAGAGAGAGAGAGAGAGAGAGAGAGAGAGAGAGAGAGAGAGAGAGAGAGAGAGAGAGAGAGAGAGAGAGAGAGAGAGAGAGAGAGAGAGAGAGAGAGAGAGAGAGAGAGAGAGAGAAAGAGAGAATCCCAGCTGGAGCAGCACCAGGGCCAGCAAACACCTGTTTAAAGAGGCATATTAGCCCAGGGTGCCTGCTAGCAGCTTCGAAGCACCCGGCTCACTTGAGCTGAGTGTGGAAATAAGCCACCTGGTCTCCTGATTAGTTAGGCCATTAAGTGAGGTCAGACTGTCATTACTGTAAATTGCTTAGCTGCTTTGGCAGACTCTTAAGTTCTTGGCCCAAAGGGAATTTAGTATATTGTGGTCCTTTGCTGCATGTCATTTTAGCAGTTCCAATTTCTTTCCCACTCATGATGGCCACAAGCCATCCCTGAAGTAACATAGGAACACCTCCAGAGAAAACTGAAGTCCCTCTCCATTTTCCACAGTTCAGATGTATTTACTGGGCTACCACATTTCTTGTAGTTTTTTCCTTGACACAGTATCATATATACAGAGCCTGTTGGGACTAAGGAGCTGGGCTCAGAGCCATCTTTGACAGTGAGCCATCTCTTCCATGAGACCTTTCCTGATTCCCCCAGCTGTTAGTGCCTTCTCTGCAAATGTACTTTGTTTTTTATCTTTTTTAAAAAACCCTTACCTTCCATCTTAGAATCAATACTGTGTATTGGTTCTAAGGCAGAAGAGTGGTAAGGGCTAGGCAATGGGGGTCAAGTGACTTGCCCAGGGTCACACAGCTAGGAAGTATCTGAGGTTACATTTGAACCCAGAACCTCCCATCTCTAGGCCTGGCTCTCAATACACTGAGCCATCCAGCTGCCTCTTGTTTTTTTATCTTTTATATTTTTTATACATTTATGTAAGAGGAAAAGGGAGAGAAGGTTCAAGAAGGACCTGATCAACTGAGTTCCCCAAGAAACTTTATAAAATTACAGGATAAGACTCAGTGAAATGTAAGAACTCATCTCTTTCAGACTCTGAAGTGGATCATTTGTACCTCTCCTTTTCGTGCTTCAATTGGTCACTTTAAAGAAAGTATCTCTATCTATTGGTGGTAGCTGTTGTCTAGATAAAGAAAGTTTTGATAAGGACATTATCTTTGGTGGTCAGGAAGAGAGAATCCAATTTTCTCTCACTTTGTCTTTCTGTGCCTGTCACTTTTTCCCTCCCCTCTCTTTGTTTCTTTCTCTCTCTCTCTCTCCCTTCTTCTCTCCACTCCTT
Source organism: Monodelphis domestica (assembly GCF_027887165.1). Classification (NCBI taxonomy): domain Eukaryota; kingdom Metazoa; phylum Chordata; class Mammalia; order Didelphimorphia; family Didelphidae; genus Monodelphis; species Monodelphis domestica. The sequence continues at coordinate 601,695,828 of NC_077227.1, read as the reverse complement.
TCTATTTCTCTACAAGTATGAGAGAGAGAGAGAGAGAGAGAGAGAGAGAGAGAGAGAGAGAGAGAGAGAGAGAGAGAGAGAGAGAGAGAGAGAGAAGAGAGAGAGAGGGAGAGGGAGAGGAGGGAGGGAGCACTATGAAGAACCTAACTCTTGGGAAGAAACTTACTGCTCACCACCTTTTTTCCTTTACAGTTTTTTCAGTGTCACAATAGGGGGAATTGGGGGTTTGGAGGGAGAGAAATGGTGAAGGGAGAGGGAATTTCTCTCTCAGCTTAAGGCATGGCAACTTGTCCAGCAGGAGACCCTAAACTAACAGAGTGGATTTGAAGAAAAATATGGCACTAGAGAGTCTAGTGAATCTCTGCACTGGGATAGAATGTGTAAAGCCACCACAAGAAGGGACAAGAAATCATACTGGGAAAGAATGTGTAAAGCCACCACAAGAAGGGACAAGAAATCATGCTCTTACACTGATGGAAGTTTGAATGACCTTGGCTGGATGGCTTCTCTTCGCATGTGTCTGACTAGTAAACTCCTTTTGTGTTCACCCTTCTCACTAATACTACTGGGTAAATTTGTGTACAAGTGCTCAGAAATGTGAGCTGCCTTAGCCAAATATGTTTCTGTACATGTGCTCACTTGACTTTGATGCTCAGTGTTTTCACTCTTCTTGTTCTACTCTCTAGATTTATGGGAAAATGTGCCCTAGGTTTATAGTGAGGCATTTTATAAAGGGTTGTTTTGGTTTTTTTACTCTCATTCTAGTGATCAAACTTTTGCTTTGAGCTTTTAAACTATTAAAAGTAAAAGTTTTTGACTATTAAAAGTAAACAATGAGGGGTAGCTAGATGGATCAGTAGGACTGGGAGAGCTAAGCCTGGGGATGCCAAGTCCTGAATTCAAATGTGACCTAAGATACTTCCTAACTGTTTAACCCTGGACAGGTTACTTAACCCCAATTTCTTGACCCACACTACTCTTCTGCCTTAGAATAGATAATTATCATTTCTCAGTCAGATAGAAGGTGTGGGTTAAAAAATATATACATGGTGGAAGAATCTCTCAAGCTATTGCTTTTTAAAATTGTGAACTTACAAAGAACCTTAAGTTTTGCATAGTCATTCCCCTGGGGACTCAAAACCTCCACATTCATATTGGGGGATACCCCCAGGAAGGTGGTTTACTTGTATGTATATACATTGCCCCAACAGAGGTTGTTTCTTTTCTTTTTTCCTTCATAGCACTAGAATATAACACAGAGTTGGCAAATAGTAAGCTCTTAAACAATACTTATTGATTGAATAAATTAGTGACAAGTTGGGGAAACCTATATTTTATGTCCTTTCCTTCCAGGGTCATTTTCTATTCTGAAGGATTAAATAAATCAAAAAAGAATGGTAAGTATTCTTGAAGAAAGAAGGTTGGGAGGAAAGAGGGGAGTGACCTCAATGACAGGTCTTTATGACATGGCTATGTATATAGTCAGGGCAGCTAAGTAGTATAGTAGATAGACTGCTTGACCTCGAATCAGGAAGATCCTCTTTCTGAGTTCAAATCCAGCTGCAGACACTTGTACAACCCAAAGGTAACCCTGGTGAATTCAGTTTTCTCATCCATAAAAGGAGATAGAGAAGAAAATGGCAAACCACTCCAGTATCTTTGTCAAGAAAACTCTAGATGGGGTCATGAAGAGTCAGACACAGCTGAGAAACAATTGAACCATGTCTGTAGACCTCAGGTTTTTGTTTGTTTGTATTTTTGCAGAGGGTGGCAATACATGTTAAAAACTCCCTTTTCTGCTAGCTGTCTTCCTACCTCAGTTAGTTATTATTACTCAGCAAAAGGCCCAGGCTTCTCACTCCTATTTACCATACCTACCATAGACATAATTGCATAAATATCATAGAATTTGATTTGTTTTCCACCTCATTTGTTCATTCAAGAAATATTTATAGTGTTTACTAAAGTTAATACATAATGCTAGATAGTAGAGGAGATGAATATTTTCTTATGGTTTTATTGTGATTTCATGATTCCTTTTTTTTTTAAACCCTTAACTTCCAGCTTAGAATCAATACTGGGTATTGTTCTAAGGTAGAAGAGTGGTAAAGGCTAGGCAATGGGGGTTAAGTGACTTGCCCAGGGTCACACAGCTAGGAAGTGTTTGAAGTCAAATTTGAACCCAGGACCTCCCATCTCTGGGTCTGCCTCTCAATCCACTGAGCCACCCAGCTGCCCCATTCATGATTCCTTATAAGGCATTGTTAGCCATATTATTGACCTAAGGAGAAGGAAAAAACATCTGCCCTACCTCCATAAAGAGAAAGAAGAAGCATCTGCTCAACATCTGGCCCAAGGAAAGGACATTGGACTTGTTATACTCCTTTGTATATAGTATAAACTCTGTCAGCTGTAATGGTCAGAGTCTCAGACCATGCTGGGAGTATCAATAGTCTCTGAATTTGTGCTCTGTAGCTCTCACAATAAAGTCAGTTTTCTCAGAAAATTTGTTCCAACTCTCTTATTTTATAAATGAGGCAACAGGGACCCAGAGGGGAAAGGTGCCTTCCACAAAGTCCTATGCCTGAGCCTGAAATCAAATGCAATGCTTCTGCCTCTAACTTTGTCTCTTTCTACTATACCACAGAATGCAATCAAGGCCTTGCAATTGGGATGAGCAAGTATTTATCTTTGGCACATGAATGATGCCTACTACTGGGCAGATTTCTCTAGGGAAGGAAAAATTGGAAGGAAGCACATCTAGCACAAATTTTAAACAGCCAGTTCTAGATTAGATTTTCCTGCAAATTTCTCCTGAATGCTTACTCCTCTAGTCACTGCTTTCTCCTCCAATTTTGATGTCTGGTATATAATAGGTGTTTAATAAATGTTTTTTGATTGACTGATTCATTTATGCATGCTGAATTTCAATCTCAAACCAATAAGGAACCTAGGAATATCCCCAGTAACACTGGGAAAAAAAGCTCTGGGAGTTGACAGGGGTTAGCTTCACTGCTCCCTAAAGCTTCATTGGGTCTCTTCTTAACTCACTCTCCTTACTCACTCTCACTGTCACATTTAGGCTGGTTTTATTTCTTCCATCACATCCCTCTTTCCTTTATCTGGATCCTTTAACTACCTTGGCAGAGGTGCCAGTAAAATCAGATGTCATTGACATTAGGAAATTTATGGTACCTCTAGTCTAGCCAGAACATCTCCAGGATTGTGCACAGGACAAGACACTGCTTGCACTCTCTTCTCCCTGTGTGTTCCATGGGGCCTCATTCTCCCTACTGTATTGTCAACCAGCTCTGGGAATCTAGAGACCTAGTCTTGGCTGATCGATGGCTAGGTCAGTGATGGTGAACCTTTAGGAGACTGAGTGCCCAAACGGCAACCCTCATGTCACATGTGAGCCTCTGCCTTATCCCAGATAGGGGAGGGAGGAAGGGCTTCCACTGGGCTGCTGGGCAGAGGGATGAGTGATTGAAGAAATGTCCTCAGGCACTAGTGGAGAAGGGGAGGGGAGCAGCACCTTCCCCCAACACGTATGCCACAGTTTCACCAACGTGGGTCTAGGGAATGAGCTAGTAAAAATAATATCAGCCTCTTTGTGACTTTACTGGGGAGAAGCCACCAAAGCAGAGCACAGTTACTCTAGGTTGTAATAAAAAAGTTTTCTAAGTGATACTGTGACAGAAATATTCATTGATCTCTCACTAGCCTGTTAATGAGTCTCTATAAAAGATCCAGGCTGGTCCTGGGATAGCAGACATCCAGTCAACCCATTATGGATCCATCCATACTTGAAGCCTCTATAGCTCAATGGCATCCTTTAAAATTTAAAACTCTACTGTTCTAGATTTCAAGAACCCATAATTGCCTTGATATCACAATAAGGCATCAGAATTGGACTTTAGTGTAGCCATAAAACTACAATAAGGTTTTAATAGATGTATGTACGTATCTATCTATCTATCAATTGATCTATCAGTCTATCTGTTTATCTAAACAGCTAACTGGCCCCATGGATAAAGTATCAGGCCTCAAGTCTGGAAAACTCATCTTTCCTGAGTTCAAATCTGGCCTCAGACATTTACTAGTTGTGCGACCCTGGACAGTTCACTTAACCCTGTTTGCCTCAGTTCTTCATCCATTCCAGCATCTCTGCTCAGAAACTCCAAATGGAGTCATGAAGAATCAGACACAACTGAACAAAAACAAAATGCAATACATACACACACACATACATAGACATATATATGTATTATGAGTTTTATATAATTCTATAAGGGACCACACAAACACAAACACACACACACACACACACACACACACACACACACACACAGAGTAACCTTATCTGCTGACAAAACCAAAATTAGGCCAAGAATCAGACCTTTCCCTAAGATGTCAAGATTTAGAGAGCTCAAGAATTTAAAATAATGATTTTAGAAAACTGCATAATTTTAACTATGCTACATTTTGACAAACTTTCACTCATTCAGTGGCATAGAAACAACTGTACTCAGCACTTAGTTAACAAGAATAATTAGTTCAATTAAGAAGCTACCAGATGGCACACTTCCTCCCCCAAGGACTATATATACCAGGTGAATTACTCCTTAGTAAGGCCCTGCCTCATTCCAACTTCATCACTCCAGGCATTATCTCCCCAACATCCTAGGGGTTCTTTCTAAGGAATTGGTGCGAGGGTCTTCCCTTCTCCAACCACTCATGTCCCAGCGTTTTTTCCCTTCCACTCAAATGAATTTATCTTAATTGCTTACAGTATTATTTCCACACCATGTAACAAAGTTGATTTGAGGACTGCTTGTCTTGAATCCTGTTTTGGGGGGCTTATCTTGAACTCACATATTGCTGGGTAATGTGAATTTTAAAACCACTCCACCCTACTCAGATAGTATTTTAGAAGATCTGATTTATCTATTTCCAGATTAGTAACAATGGAGATACTTGGTCTAACAGAATCAAGTCTTGGGAACTCTACATTTCTCCACCCTACTTAGTTTAACAAGGTCAGGAATGTCTGCACCATATTCAAAGATTAAGTATATGAGAAGATGGCTTTCAACAGATGTGCAGAAACAGTGGACAGATTCCTGAGTTGTCCTAAGTCTGGTACAGATGAGATGCAGGAAAGTAACATAAAACTGTCTATATAGGGCACGTCACTTCCTCTCTTCAGCCTTTTTTCCTGGAGAGGTGTCTCTGGCTGGCAGCGTGCTAAGCATTCCGACATCTTGGCGTGGTGGCAGCTATTTTTCTGGGTTTTGGCGGTGAGTTTGCCCTTGAGCTAATTCAGGTTCAGGCATCTTGGCTGAGTCCTTTTGGAGTTCAGCCTGATTCCTTCCTCTTTTACTCTCCAAAACCTTACTTTCTAGAGCCTCTAATCTTCCTGACCGGCACAAGCCAGGTGGGAGAAATCCTACACCCTTTTCCTTTTCCCTTCTTCTTAAATTTCTTTCCATTATATTAATTAAATCACCATAAATTTCCAGACTGACTTGGGTAATTTTTTTTAATATTTGGGATATCTATGGCAACCAATAATTAATATACTTTAGGTCACAATGCTAAAATTATTCTTTACAGTTTAGCTGTACATGCTGACGTTTAAATAGAAAGTATCACCACAAATATTCAACATTATCTTCAGAGAACTTGGGCAAAACAGTGTAGATAGGGTGATGCCCACAGCACTGGGTACTCTACCTTCTTTCATTTAGTTCCAATCATGGTGCTTAAAGAGATTTGAAAACAATTTGCAAGGGCTTTGTTCATTTAAATGAGATAACTGTCTGAGTGGATATCCTTGGTCTTATGACAGCTCTTTTTTTTTCACAAGATGATAATGTTTTATTCTCAAACATGGGTTCATTAAAACATGTTTTGAATCAATTCTAGATTGTATTTTGAAAATGCTTCTGCCCATCAAAAGTCTCCAGAAAGCAGGGAAGCCCAGGCTCCCCACCCATCCTCATTGACTGCTGGACTTTAAGCCAATCAAAATCCTCCAGAGAACAGGGAAGCTCAAACCCCCAACAACCCTCCCCCAGAGACTACATCAATAGATCTTCTGTTAAAGCTCCAAGAGGGGAGACTGATAGAAGTCCCCAAAAAACAACAACAAAAAAAGAGAGGAACAAGAGCACAGACAAATACGGGGAGTAAAGAAGGGGTGAATTTGAGCAAACAACAGAAAAAGAAGAAAGAAACTACAATAGATAGCTACTACTCAGCAAATGGAACGAGGGGGCGGGGGGGGGGGGGGATCAGCAACCGGTAAACCAGAAATCCCAGTGAATTGGATACAGGCTGTGGAAGAATTCAAAACACAACTAAGAGAGGCTGAAGACAATTTGGGAAAGAACTTAAAAATTAAGATAAGTCATCTGGAAACAGAGTCACCTGAACTAAAACGAGAAAATAGTGTCTTGAAAGCCAAAATCAACCAGCTGTAAAATGAGGCAAAGGAGATGAAAGACAAAGTAAAGAGGATGAAAGATGATCTTCAAAGAAAATCAGACCAGAAGGAAAAGGACGACCAAAAAGCCAGAGATGAAATCCAATCTTTAAGAACCAGAATAAAACAACTAGAATCAAGTGACTTCACAAGGCAGCAGGACACTATAAAACAAAACAAAAAAAATGAACAAATTGAGGAAAATGTGAAGCATCTCATTCACAAAACAGACGATTTAGAAAATCATTCAAGAAGAGACAATTTAAGAATAATTGGACTACCAGAAGACCACAACAAAAGAAAAAGCCTAGACATAATACTAGAGGAAATTATCCAGGAAAATTGTCCCAAGATATCACCCCCTATATTTAATCCCCAACTGACAACACCAAAAAATGTTATAGCCAAATTCAAAAACAATCAGATGAAAGAGAAGATATTACAAGCTGCCAAGAAGAAGCCATTCAGATACCATGGAAACACAGTGAGGTTAACACAGGATCTGGCTGCATCCACAGTGAAGGACCAAAAGGCATGGAATACGATATTCCAGAAATCAAGGGAACTAGGTCTACAACCAAGAATAAAATACCCATCAAAACTGACTATATTCTTACAGGGGAAAGTATGGTCATTCACCAAAACAGAAGAGTTCCAAGCATTCATGAATAAAAGACCAGACCTGAAACGAAAATTTGATGTCCAACCACAGAACTCAAGAGAATCATCAAAAGGTAATTAAAAAAGATGGCGGGAAAAAAACAAAACAACAACAAAAAATTTTTAAGAGACTCAACAAGTTAAAATGATATGTATCCCTATAAGAAAAGAGGTGATTGGTAACTCTTAAAACTGTTGCTATCACCTGAGCAACTAGAAGAACTACACTCAGAGGGAACAGTCACAAACTGTATAGGATGAAAGGACAAGACATAAACAGGTATATAGATATGTGCATGCATAAATACATATACATGTGTATGTATATATATATATATACATGACTAGAGCTAAAAAAAGAGGTTATGACTAAAAGAAATGGGAAAAGAAACAAAAGGGGGTAAATTTATATGTCACAAAGAAGCTCATGACAGGAGGGGGTAGAACATTGATACACTGGAAGGGTAAAGAGGTTGGAGACAGATCTTATGTACGACCCAAAGAGGGAAGAACAATCCAATCCATTGGGGAAGAGAATAGATTTGCGCCCTATAGGGGAGTAGAAGGGTAAAAAATGGACTGGTGGGGAGGGAAGCAGTACAAGGGATGGAGAGGGTGGGGGGGATTTTAAAAAGACTACAGGGGAAAATAAGGGAGGGAATAAGAAGGGAGGGGGGTAGAAATGGAAGTAAAATAAGGGGGGGACTAGGGGGACTGACTATAAACAAACATTGGTATAGAAGGAAATAGTGAAAGAAGAAAAGGCAGGACCAGGAGTAGAAATAAAAATGCTGGGAAATACACAGATAGTAATCATAACTGTGAATGTGAATGGAATGAACTCACCCATAAAATACAAGTGAATAGCAGAGTGGATTAGAATCCAAAACCCTATCATATCCTGTCTACAAGAAATACACATGAGGAAGGTAGATACGCATAGGGTGAAAGTAAGAGGATGGAGCCAAATCTATTGGGCATCAAATGATACAAAGAAGGCAGGAGTAACAATCGTGATATCGGACAAAGCCAAGTAAAAATAAATCTAGTTAAAAGAGATAGGGAAGGTAATTACATCCTGATAAAAGGCAGTATAGACAATGAGGAAATATCTGTACTCAATATGTATGCACCAAATGGCAGAGCATCCAAATTTTTAAAGGAGAAACTAGAGGAGCTCAAGGATGAAATAGATAGAAAAACTATACTAGTGGGAGACCTGAACCTTCCCCTATCCGAACTAGATAAATCAAATAAAAAAATAAATAAGAAAGAGGTGAGAGAAGCAAACAAAATCTTAGAAAAATTAGAGTTAGTAGACATATGGAGAAAAATAAATAGGGACAAAAAGGAATACACCTTCTTTTCAGCAGTACATGGTACATTCACAAAAATTGACTATGTACTAGGGCACAAAATCATTACAAACAAGTGCAAAAGGGCAGAAATAATAAATTCAACCTTCTCAAACCACAATGCAATAAAAATAATAATTAGTAAGGGTACATGGATAGATAAATCAAAAATTAATTGGGAATTAAGTGATATGATTCTCCTAAACGAGCTAGTTAAAGAAAAAATCGTGGAAACAATAACTTCATTGAAGAAAAATGACAATATTGAGACATCCTTTCAAAACCTATGGGATGCAGCCAAAGCAGTACTGAGGGGGAAATTTATATCCTTGAATTCATATATAAACAAATTAAGAAGAGAAGAGATCAATGAATTGGGCATGCAAATTAAAAAACTAGAAAGTGAACAAATTAAAAATCCTCAAATGAAGACTAAATTAGAGATCCTAAAAATCAAAGGAGAAATTAATAAAATTGAAAGTCAAAGAACTATTGATTTAATAAATAAGACTAGAAGCTGGTACTTTGAAAAAACAAATAAAATTGACAAAGTACTAGTCAGTCTAATTAAAAAAAGGAAAGAAAAAAACCAAATTGACAGTATCCAAGATGAAAAGGGAGACCTCACCTCTAATGAAGAGGAAATCAAGGCAATCATTAAAAACTACTATGCCCAAATATATGGCAAAAAATATGGCAATCTAAGTGATATGGATGAATACTTACAAAAATATAAATTGCCTAGACTAAAAGAAGAAGAAATAAATTACCTAAACAATCCCATATCAGAAAAAGAAATTGAACAAGCCATCAAAGAACTCCCTAAGAAAAAATCCCCAGGTCCAGAGGGTTTCAAAAAATGAATTCTATCAAACATTCAAAGAACAGCTAACCCCAATACTATACAAACTATTTGACAAAGTAAGCCAAGAAGGGGTTCTACCAAATTCTTTTTATGACACAAACATGGTACTGATCCCAAAGCCAGGCAGGTCAAAAACAGAGAAAGAAAACTATAAACCAATCTCCCTAATGAATATAGATGCAAAAATCTTAAATAGGATACTAGCAAAAAGACTCCAGCAAGTCATCACAAGGGTTATCCACTACAATCAGGTAGGATTCATATCAGGAATGCAAGGATGGTTCAATATCAGGAAAACCATCTGCATAATTGACCATATCAACAAGCAAGCCAACAAAAACCACATGGTTATTTCAATAGATGCAGAAAAAGCCTTTGACAAAATACATCACCCATTCCTATTGAAAACACTAGAAAGTATAGAAATAGAAGGGCCTTTCCTAAAAATAATAAATAGTATATACCTAAAACCATCAGCAAACATCGTCTGCAATGGGGAAAAACTCAAAGCCTTCTCAATAAGATCAGGAGTCAAACAAGGATGCCCATTATCACCTTTATTATTTAATATTGTACTAGAAACACTAGCAGTAGCAATTAGAGAAGAAAAAGAAATTGAAGGTATTAAAATTGGCAATGAGGAGACCAAGCTGTCACTCTTTACGGATGATATGATGATTTACTTAAAGAATCCTAGGGAATCAACCAAAAAGCTAATCAACAATAATCAACATATATATCCAACATATATAACCAATAATAATCAACAACTTTAGCAAAGTTGCAGGATACAAAATAAACCCACATAAGTCATCAGCATTTCTATATATATCTCCAACCCAGTTCAGCAGCAAGAATTAGAAAGAGAAATTCCATTTAAAGTCACCTGAGACAATATAAAATACTTAGGAATCTATCTGCTGAGACAAACACAGGAACTATATGAACACAACTACAAAACATTCTCCAAACAATTAAAACTAGATGTAAACAATTGGAAAAACATTGATTGCTCATGGGTAGGATGAGCTAACATAACAAAAATGAACATTCTACCCAAACTTATATATCTATTTAGTGCCATACCCATTGAACTACCAAAAAACTATTTTACTGAATTAGAGAAAATGATAACAAAGTTCATTGGGAAGAATAAAGATAAAGGATATCCAGGGAAATAATGAAAAAAATACAAAGGAAAGTGGCCTTGCAGTACCAGATCTCAAACTATATTACAAAGCAGTGGTCATCAAAACAATTTGGTACTGGCTAAGAGACAGAATGAAGGATCAATGGAATAGACTTTGGGTAAATGACCTCAGCAAGATAGTCTTTGACAAACCCAAAGACCCCAGCTTTTGGGACAAAAATCCAGTATTTGATAAAAAATGCTGGGAAAATTGGAAGACAGTGTGGGAGAGATTAGGTTTGGATCAACACCTCACACCCTACACCAAGATAAACTCAGAATGGGCGAATGACTTGAATATAAAGAAGGAAACTATAAGTAAATTAGGTGAACACAGAATAGTATACATGTCAGACCTTTGGGAAGGGAAAGATTTTAAAACCAAGCAAGACTTCGAAAGAGTCACAAAATGCAAAATAAATAATTTTGACTACATCAAATTAAAAAGTTTTTGTACAAACAAAATCAATGTAACTAAAATTAGAAGGAAAGCCACAAATTGGGAAACAATCTTCATAACAAAAGCCTCTGACAATGGTCTAATTACTCAAATTTACAAAGAGCTAAACCAGTTGTACAAAAAATCAAGCCATTCTCTAATTTGAAAAATGGGCAAGGGGCATGAATAGGCAATATTCAGTTAAAGAAATCAAAACTATTAATAAGCACATGAAAAAGTGTTCTAGATCTCTTATAATCAGAGAGATGCAAATCAAAACAACTCTGAGATATCACCTCATACCTAGCAGATTGGTCAACATGACAGCAAAAGAAAGTAATGAATGCTGGAGGGGATGTGGCAAAGTTGGGGCATTAATGCATTGCTTGTGGAGTTGTGAATTGATCCAACCATTCTGGAGGGCAATTTGGAACTATGCCCAAAGGGTGCTCAAAGACTGTCTGCCCTTTGAGCCAGTCATAGCACTGCTGGGTTTGTACCCCAAAGAGATAATAAGGAAAAAGACTTGTACAAGAATATTCCTAGCTGCGTTCTTTGTGGTGGCAAAAAATTTGAAAATGAGGGGATGCCCTTCAATTGGGGAATGGATGAACAAATTGTGGTATATGTTGGTGATGGAATACTATTGTGCTCAAAGGAATAATAAAGTGGAGGAATTCCATGGAGACTGGAACAACCTCCAGGAATTGATGCACAGTGAGAGGAGCAGAACCAGGAGAACATTATACACAGAGACTGACACATTGTGGTACAAGAGAACGTAATGGACTTCTCCAGTAATGGCTTTACAATGTCCCTGAACAACCTGCAGCGATCTAAGAGAAAAAAAAAATCCTCATGCAGAGGACAAACTGAGGGAGTAAAAACACCAAGGAAAAGCAACTGCTTGACTACAGTGGTTGAAGAGACATGATGGAGGAGAGACGCTAAATGAGCACCCTAATGCAAATACCAACAACAAGGAAATGGGTTCAGAGCAAGGACACATGTGATACCCAGACAAATCGCCCGTCGGCTAGGGAAGGGGTGGCGAGCGGTTGGGGGGGAGGAAAAGAAAATGATCTGTTTCCAATGAACAATGTATGAAAATGACCAAATCAAATAATGTTTTAAAAACTAAAAAAAAAATGCTTCTGACACCTCTTGCCAAAATCGTAGATCATTTTTCTCTACCTTGGCCAAGAACCTATGGCACTCTTTCTAATTTTATTTCTAATTGTTACAGACCAAAGCTGATAGCATCAGAATTCTACATGTCCCTTCCCTCTAACCACCAAATTCCACCACTAGCAAGAATGAAAGTCCAAAAAGAGGGAAAAAATAGTCCCTCTGAGGGCCACCAAGAGAACTTTTTCTTAATTTCTCCAACTCACCATGCCTCCAGTGCACTCCCGGCAGTCTTGTAAACAGGTTATGTTTTCCCAGGTACTATAGGCTTTTAGTCCTGCCACCAGAGCCTGTAAAGATCGACTGTTGGCAAGATCCTTCTCGTGAAAGATATCCTCATCCAGCAAATCACCAGCATATCTAAAAGAGAAAATTTAAGAAACAGAATGACTTAACATCTCAACCACAAGGCATGAAACGACCCCACTGACCAACTTCAGAGTTTGAGGTAAGCCACAAGGCTAAAATCTGGGTCTCAGTCATGGCTAAGAACTTGACAGATGCTTTCTTTCTTTTAGGTGGAACCTTGAATGCACCATGATAAAATCCACGAACCACGCTCCTCTGCTCTGCCATTCCAACAGCCAATGCCTAGGTCTCAAATGTTTCTTTTTCACATCTAGTATGAGGTATTTTTCAAAGTCCTTTCATAATGACAATCTCATAGATCCATCTCTGCTGTCTCTATCATAGGGATAATGTTTCATCCTTGCCAAGAAAACCCCAAATGGGGCCACAAAGAGTCAGAAACAACTGAAAAACAAATAAACTGCAGTGCCTCCTACTTGGCATCTCTCATCAGCATCAGTTGTATGAAGTAGACATTCAACTCAAAGCTTTTTATTTCAGAATTCTGACAGTCCAACTTCCTGCCACATGGGATAACTGCAGATGGGATCATACCTAAAAAAATACTTTCCTTTGCCCTGGTCCAGTGTTCTCTGTTTCTTATGCTTCTCACTCTAGCTTTCCACACCCACAAGAAATTCTTTTCTTTTAAACTCTCATCTTCCATCTTAGGATTAATACTGTGTATTGATTCCAAGGCAGAAAAGTAGTAAGGACTAGGCAATGGGGGTTAAGTGACTAGCCCCATTGTCTGAGGTCAAATTTGAACTCAGAACATTCCATTTCAAGGCCTGGTTATCACTCCACTAAGCCACCTACCTGTCCCCCACCCACCCGAAATTCTGAAATTACTTATATTCATAAATAATTTTATTTAAAAAAAGGTCACTACCTTCTCTAATTCCTTAGTCATTTTGAAAGCCTATTTAAAATGAAATTTTGGGGTCCCATATATGCCAAAATACTTACATCAGGACTTTTTCCTTGAAAGACTATAAGTTAAAAAAATAACTGGAAAAAAGTAGATGCTCATAGATAAGGGAATTGTTAAACCAATTGTGGTACACAAAGGTAATTTAGGCTTCTCTCTGTACTTACAAGAGGGAGTCTATTGTAGTGAATAGAAAGCAGTTTTTGGAGCCATGAAGATGTAGATTCAATCCCTTTACATTCTGATACATAATATGTGACTGTAGGCAAATATTTAACCTATCAGTACTCTAGGTAACTCTCTGATTATAATTACAAGCAAGTGCTAGCATGCATTAATACATGGGGCTTCTTCAACTGGGAGTTTTTTATATCAGCAAAATCACAAGTCCAATCCCCATTCTAATAAACAATGACAATAAACAAACATTCAGAGAAGCAAAGAAGGACATGCTATGTGACCTGATACATAAGAAATTAAGAAGAGAGAAAATAATAAAAGGGGGGAAAATCACCAAATTTTAAAAATTACAACCACCAAAGAAACTGAATGCTGGGTAACCATAAAGACCAAGTTAGAAGAGATTTGAAAAAAAAAATGTTTCCCTCCTTTGCAGAGGTGGAATTTTATGTGTGTGAATAGTGCATATGCTGTCATATTGGTAAAATCTGTTGTTTTTTGTTTTTTGTTTTTACTTTTTAATGCTTTTTGTTTGGGGGCAATAAGGGTAAGGATTGGGAAGAATATATTTGGAAGTAAAGGTGATATAAAAATAGGAGATAATTTTAAAAAATAGACAGGAAAAATAAAATAATCTTTTTTTAAGTAATCCTACAGAGTATTTTGTAGTAACTGATCCACCTCCCATATCTTTCCTTACCATTGCTAATACTACATAATTTACTCCTTCCTTTCTCACTTATGAACTTCTCTTATCCTTTACATATTTACATTTTTTGTTGTTATTCAATAGTGTCCAACTTTTCATGACCCCATTTGGGGCTTATTTGGCAAAAACACTGAAGAACTTTGCCATTTCATTCTCCAGCTCATTTTACAGATGCTGAAATGGAGGCAAACAGGGTCAAATGATAAGGAAGATTTGTTCAGTGCAACAAAACCAGGTTGGATTGAGTGCTGGGTGTAAAATCAGGAAGGCAAGTTTAAATTCAATTTTAGACACATATTTGCTGTATGATCCTCAGTAGGACATTTAACTTCTTGTTTCAGTTTCCTTATCTTTAAAATAAGGGCCATAGTAGCACATAAGCAGAAGGGTTGCTGTTAATCCTTTACAATCTGTCTTCTGACCTGATCCCATTTCACTTAAACTGCTCTCTCCAAAGTTACCAATGATCTCCTAGTTGCCTAATCCAATGCCCTTTTCTCAATCTTCATTCTCCTTGACCTCTCTGCAGTCTTTAACAATGTTGATTACCCTCTCTCTTCCTTGATACTCCCTTTTCTCTAGGTTTTCAGGGCATTACTCTCTCTTAGTTCTTCTCCTACCTATCTGATAACTCCTTTTCTGTCTCCTTTACTGAATCCTTCCTCTGAATTCCTTCCAGATCATACCCTCTAAACATAGATATTCCCTTAGATTTCTGTCCTCACCCCTCTTCTCTTTCTCTATAATACTTCACTTGGGGATCATATTAGCTCCCATGGACCTAATTGCCATTTCTATGCTGATGATTCTCAAATCTACCTATTCTGCCTCAGACTCTCTGCTGACCTGGAGGTCTCACCTCTCTAACTACCTTCTAGACATCTTGAAATGGATGCCTAATGAACATACTGAACTCAATATGTCCAAAACAGAAATCATTTATATCTTCTCTGAAACCCTCTCCAACTCCTATCTTTCCTGTTACTGGAGAGAGAGGCACTACCCTCCCAGTTCCTCAGCTTCAAAACCTAGGCATCATTCTGGATTCATCACTGTCTCTCACCTGGATTCCTCACTATCTCTCACTTGGATTTCTCACTATCTGTAGATTTCACCTTTGCAACATCTCTCAGATACATCCCTTCCCTACACTGCCACCTCCCTAGTGAACACTTTCATCAACCTAAGGCCTACATTATACTAATAGCCTGCTGGAGGGTCTGATTGCTTCAAGTTTCTCCCCACTGCAATCTATCTGCCATTTGGTCACTAAAGTGATCTTCCTAAAGTACAGGTTAGATCATGAAATCTCTGCCCCCTCCTCACCCCAATAAACTTCACTAGTTTCCTGGTTGTTTTTTCTACAATCAAATACAAAAGCACAGGTTAGCATTCAAAGCACTCCATTTGGTGTAGAAGGAAATAGTGAAAGAAGAAAAGGCAGGACTAGGAGTACAAATCAAAATGCTTGGAAAAACACAGCTGATAATCATAACTGTGAATGTGAATGTAATGAACTCACCCATAAAACACAAGTGAATAGCAGAGTGCATTAGAATCCAAAACCCTACCATATGCTGTCTGCAAGAAACACACACAAGGAAGGTAGATACACATAGGATGAAAGTAAGAGGATGAAGCCAAATCTATTGGGCATCAAATGATACAAAGAAGGCAGGAGTAGCAATCATGATATTGGACAAAGCCAAAGTAAAAATAAATCTAGTTAAAAGAGATAGGGAAGGTAATTACATCCTGATAAAAGGCAGTATAGACAACGAGGAAATATCAGTACTCAACATGTATGCACCAAATAGCATAGCATCCAAATTTCTAAAGGATAAACTAGTGGAGCTCAAGGATGAAATATATAGAAAACTATACTAGTGGGAGACCTGAACCTTCCTCTATCCGAACTAGATGAATATAAACTAAAAAATAAATAAGAAAGAGGTAAGAGAAGTGAATGAAATCTTAGAAAAATTAGAGTTAGTAGACATGTGGAGAAAAATGAATAGGTACAAAAAAAGAATATACCTTCTTTTCAGCAGTACATGGTACATTCACAAAAATTGACCATGTATTAGGGCATAATAACATTGAAAACAAGTACAAAAGAGTAGAAATAATGAGTGAAACCTTCTCAGATCACAATGCTATGAAAATAATAAGGGTATGTGGAGAGGTAAGTTAAAAACTAATTGGAAATTAAACAATATGATTCTCCAAAACTGGCTAAAGAACAAATTGTAGAAACAATTAACTTCATTGAAGAAAATGACAATGATGAGACATCCTTTCAAAACATAAGGAATGCAGCCAAAGTAGTAATGAGGGGGAAATTTATATCCTTGAGTTCATATATTAACAAATTAAGAAGGGAAGAGATCAATGAATTGGGCATACAAATACAAAAACTAGAAAGTGAACAAATTAAAAATCCTCAAATGAAGACTAAATTAGAGATCCTAAAAATCAAAGGAGAAATTAATAAAATTGAAAGTCAAAGAACTATTGATTTAATAAATAAGACTAGAAGCTGGTACTTTGAAAAAACAAATAAAATAGACAAAACACTGGTCAGTCTAATTAAAAAAAGGAAAGAAGAAAACCAAGTTGACAGTATCCAAGATGAAAAGGGAAACCTCACCTCTAATGAAGAGGAAATTAAGGCAATCATTAAAAACTATTATGCCCAATTATATGGCAACAAATATGGCAATCTAGGTGATATGGATGAATACTTACAAAAATATAAACTGCCTAGACAAACAGAGGACGAAATAGATGACCTAAAGAACCCCATATCAGAAAAAGAAATTGAACAAGCCATCAAAGAACTCCCTAAGAAAAAATCCCCAGGTCCCAATGGATTCACAAATGAATTCTATCAAATATTAAAAGAACAACTAGAACCAATATTATACAAACTATTTGACAGAATAAGCAAAGAAAGAGTTCTACCAAATTCATTTTAAGACACAAATATGGTACAGATCCCAAAGCCAGGCAGGTTAAAAACAGAGAAAGAAAACTATAGACCAATCTCCTTAATGAATATAGATGCAAAAATCTTAAATAGGATACTAGCAAAAAGACTCCAGCAAGTCATCACAATGGTTATTCACTATGATCAGGTAGGATTTACCAGGAATGCAAGGATGGTTCAATATCAGGAAAACCATCCACATAATTGACCATATCAACATGCAAACCAACAAAAACCACATGATTATTTCAATAGATGCAGAAAAAGCCTTTGACAAAATACAACACCCATCCCTATTGAAAACACTAGGAAGCATAGGAATACAAGGGTCGTTCCTAAAAATAATAAACAGTTTATATCTAAAACCATCAAATAACATCATCTGCAAGGGGTATAAACTAGACACATTCCCAATAAGATCAGGAATGAAAAAAGGATGCCCATTATCACCTCTATTATTTAAAATTGTACTAGAAACACTAACAGTAGCAATTAGAGAAGAAAAAGAAATTGAAGGTATTAAAATTGGCAATGAGGAGACCAAGCTGTCACACTTTGTGGAGGATATGATGGTCTACCTAAAGAATCCTAGAGAATCAACAAAAAAGCTAGTCGAAATAATCAATAACTTTAGCAAAGTTGCAGGATACAAAAGAAACCCACATAAGTCATCAGCATTTCTATATATCTCTAACCCATTTCATCAGCAAGAATTAGAAAAAGAAATTCCATTTAAAATCATCTTAGACAATATAAAATACTTAGGAATCTATCTGCCCAGACAAACAAAGTAACTATATGAATACAGCTACAAAACACTCTCCACACAATTAAAACTAGATCTAAACAATTAGAAAAACATTGATTGCTCATGGGTAGGATGAGTTAACGTAATAAAAATGACAATCTTGCCCCAATTAATTTACTTATTTACTGCCATGCCCATAAAACTACCAAAAAACTTTTTTACTGAATTAGAAAAAACCATAACAAAGTTCATTTGGAAGAACAAAAGATCAAGGATATCCAGGGAAATCATGAAAAAAAAATGTGAAGAAAGGTGGCCTTGCATTCCCAGATCTCAAACTATACTATAAAGGAGTGGTCATCAAAACAATTTGGTACTGGCTAAGAAACAGAAAGGAGGATCAGTGGAATAGACTTGGGATAAATGACCTCAGGAAGACAGTCTATGATAATCCTAAAGATCCCAGCTTTTGGGACCAAAACCCACTATTTGATAAAAAAAAAAAAAACTGCTGAGAAAATTGGAAGATAGTATGGGAGAGATTAGGTTTGGTTCAACACCTCACACCCTACACCAAGATAAACTCAGAATAGGTGAATGACCTGAATACAACAAAGGAAACTATAAGCAAATTAGGTGAACACAGAATAGTATACTTGACAGATTTTTGGGACAGGAAAGACTTTAAAACCAAGCAAGACTTAGAAAAAAATCACAAAACAAAAAATCAATAATTTTGATTACATCAAATTAAAAAGGTTTTGGGTAAACAAAATGAATGCGTCCAAAATTAGAAGGGAATCAACAAATTGGGAAACAATCTTCATTACAAAAGCCTCTGACAAAGGTCTAATTACTCAAATTTATAAAGAGCTAAACCAATTGTACAAAAAATCAAGTCATTCTCCAATTGATAAATGGGCAAAGGACATGAATAGGCAATTTTCAGTTAAAGAAATCAAAACTATTAATAAGCACATGAAAAAAGTGTTCTAAATCTCTTATAATCAGAGAAGTTCAAATAAAAACAACTCTGAGGTATCACCTCACACCTAGCAGATTGGCTAACATGACAGCAAAGGAAAGTAATGAATGTTGGAGGGGATGTGGCAAAGTGGGGACATTAATTCATTGCTGGTGGAGTTGTAAATTGATCCAACCATTCTGGAGGGCAATTTGGAACTATGCCCAAAGAGTGCTAAAAAACTCTCTGCCCTTTGATCCAGCCATAGCACTGCTGGGTTTGTGCCCCAAAGAGATAATAAGGAAAAAGACAAGTACAAAAATATTCATAGCTGTGCTCTTTGTGGTGGCAAAAAATTGGAAAATGAGAGGATGTCCTTCAATTGGGGAATGGCTAAACAAATTGTGGTATATGCTGGTGATGGAATACTATTGTGCTAAAAGGAATAATAAAGTGGAGGAATTCCATGGAGACTGGAACAACCTCCAGGAAGTGATGCAGAGTGAAAGGAGCAGGACCAGGAGAACATTGTACACAGAGACTGATACACTGTGGTACAATAGAACGTAATGAACTTCTCCTTTAATGGCAATGCAATGTCCCTGAACAATCTGCAGGGATATATGAGAAAAAACACTATCCTTAAGCAGAGGACAAACTGTGGGAGTAAAAACACCGAGGAAAGGCAACTGCTTGACTACAGGGGTTGAGAGGATATGATTGAGGAGAGATGCTAAATGAGCACCCTAATGCAAATACCAACAACATGACAATGGGTTCGGAGCAAGGACACCTGTGATACCCAGAGTAATCGTGCGTAGGCTAGGGGAGGGGTGAGATAAGGGGCGGGGGAGGAAAAGAAAATGATCTTTGTCTCCAATGAATAATGTTCAGAAATGACCAAAGAAAATAATGTTTAAAAACTAAAAGAAAAAAAAGGAATAAAGTAGAGGAATTCCATGGGAACTGGAACAACCTCCAGGACCTGATGCAGAGTGAGAGAGCAGAACCAGGAAAACATTGTACACAGAGACTGATAGACTGTGGTACAATTGAATGTAATAGACTTCTCCATTAGTGACAATGCAGTGTTCTTGAACAACTTGGAGAGATCTATGAGAAAGAACATTATCCCTATTCAGAGGAAACACTGTGGGAGTAAAAACACCCAAGAAAAAAACTGCTTGAATACATAGGTCGAAGGGATATGGTTGGGGATGTAATCTCTAAATGAACATCCTAGTGCAAATATCAACAACATGGAAATAGGTTCTGATCAAGGACACAAGTAATACCCAATGAAACTGCATGTGGGCTGCGGGATGGTTGGGTGGAGGGGAGGGAGGGAAATAATGTGATTCTTGTAACCAAAGAATAATGGTCTAAATTGACTAAATAAATTAATTCAAATGGATAAAATAAAATAACTGGACTTCCAGTCAAGATGGCGTCTTAGAGAAAGCTAAAGTTCAGATCTCCGGAAACCCTTCCCTACCGAACTCAAACTATATGCTCCTAAGGCACAGAAATTCAAAACAAACAACAGCATAGACCCCAGGAATCCTCCTCCTGGACCTGGACCTGGATCAAAAGGTACCCCCCCCAAAAGCCAGAACACGAGATCACTTGGACCTAAGGGGTAGGCAGAAGGAAGGTCCCAGGACCCATCCCCCCCAACCCAGAGTGCTGAGTCCGAGGCAGTAGAGGGAACTTCAGAGCCTCAGGGCCGGCTATTCTGAAGGCCGCTTCCTGAAAACAATCTGACCCAGTTGAAGGGGTACCCAGACAGCAGGGAAACAGAGAGAGATGGGGGAACCTGTAACCCCCTGACCAGATCCTTCCATCTGAGTCTCACCTAAGGTCCCTGCCTCAGGGCATACTCAGTCTGAGGTTAATCCTATCACCAGCCCTCAGAGCTCCAGGAAGCCACGGCCCCTCCCCCTCAGAGTGCATGGTTGTCTGAAACATCAGTAACCCTCAGGGTTGGCAAAAGGGCCACGGGAGCCGGCTATTCTGAAGGCCACACCCTGAAAACAACCTGACCCAGTCGTGGGGGCACCCAGATAGCAGGGAAACACAAAGAGAAGGGGGAGCCTGCAGCCCCCTGGCTGGATCTTTCCATCCCAGTCTCAAGGTCCCTGCCTCAAAGCATACTCAGTTCAACCCAGAGAAAGCTAATCTTATCAGGAGCCCTCGGAGCTCCTGGAAGCCGCTGCCCCTCCCCCATCAGAGTGCTGGCTCTCCTGGCTGGTTAAGGCACAGAAACAAACACCCCGAGGAAAGGGCCGAGCCAGGCTCAGAGCATGGAAGTAAGGCAACAGAGAAGCATCGGGAGGGAACTGAGGAGGGCAGTAACATGGAAACACCAACAATTCCTGGCTTCCCCGGGAAGACAGAACAACAACTGCATAGAACGGACAATTTGCCTAGGGCTAAAACCTCTGAACACCAGACAGAGATAAGAAAAGCTAGTCCTCCCCACTCAGATAGAGATGGCAAACTCCACAGAAGCACAAAAGCCCCCAAATTCCAAGAAAAACAAGGAGAAGGGGGCGACTTTGGACACATTTTATGGAAGAAAAATACAAAATACAGAGGAGATAGAAGAGGAAACACAAGCAAATGCTCCAAAACCTTCCAAAGGAAATGGAAACTCTCCACAAACCCATGAAGAATTTGAATCGGAAAGGATCAAAAAGATGGAAGCCTTCTGGGAGGAAACGTGGGAAATAATGCAAAAGAAATTCACGCATCTACAAAACCAGTTTGACCAAACTGAAAAGGAAAACCAGGCTTTAAAGGCCAGAATTAGGCAACTCAAAGACAACGAGCAGGTAAAAGAGCAAGAATCAATAAAGCAAAGCCAAAAGATCAAGAAATTAGAAGAGGACATAAAATATCTCACTGACAAGGTGACAGACTTGGAAAATAGAGGAAGAAGAGATAATTTAAGAATAATTGGACTTCCAGAAAAAAACAGAAATAAACAGCAAACTCAACATCATAATACAAGATATAATCAAAGAAAATTGCCCAGAGATTCTAGAAAAAGGGGGCAATACAGCCACTGACAGAGCTCACAGAACACCCTCTACACTAAATCCCCAAAAGACAACTCCCAGGAATGTAATTGCCAAATTCCAAAGCTCTCAAACTAAAGAAAAAATCCTACAAGAAGCAAGAAAAAGACAATTTAGATATAAAGGAATGCCAATCAGGGTCACACAAGACCTTGCAAGTTCTACTCTGCATGATCGTAAGGCATGGAACATGATCTTCAGAAAGGCAAGAGAGCTGGGTTTTCAACCAAGAATCAGCTATCCAGCAAAACTGACTATATACTTCCAAGGGAAAGTATGGGCATTCAACAAAATAGAAGATTTCCAAGTTTTTGCAAAGAAAAGACCAGAGCTCTGTGGAAAGTTTGATATCGAAAAACAAAGAGCATGGAATACCTGAAAAGGTAAATATGAAGGAAAGGGAAAAGGAGAAAAATGTTATCTTTTTCTTTTACCCAAACTCTCTTCTATAAGGACTACATTTATATCAATCTATGTATACTAACATGTGGGGAAAATGTAATGTGTAAATAGGGGGAAAAGAAAGACCAAATAGAATAATCTTTCTCACACAAAGATTCACATGGGAAGGGGAGGGGAAGAAAACTCCTATAAGAAGGAGAGGAAGAGAGTTTTTACTTAAAACTTACTCTCAGGGAAATCAACTCTGAGAGGGAAGAACATCCAGATCCATTGGGATTGTGAATTCTATCTTACCCAACAAGGGTAGGGAGAAGGGAAAACCAAAGGGGGAGGGGGGAGGGAACACAAAAAAGGGAGGGAAGAAGAGGGGAGACGGGGAGGGAACCAAAAGGGAGGGACTAGAAAGGGAAACATATCAACGGAGGGGACAAGGGAGACTGATTTAAAGTAAATCACTGGACTAAAAGATAGAGCTGAAGAAGAAAGGTTAGAATTAGGGAAGGATATCAAAATGCCAGGGAGTCCACCAGTGACAGTCATAACTTTGAACGTGAATGGGATGAACTCACCCATAAAAAGTAGAGGAATAGCAGAATGGATTAGAATCCAAAACCCTACCATATGTTGTCTTCAAGAAACATACATGAGGTGGGTAGACACCCACAAAGTCAGAATTAAAGGATGGAGTAAGACCTTCTGGGTCTCAACTGACAGAAAGAAGGCAGGAGTTGCAATCATGATATCTGATAAAGCCAAAGCAAAAATAGACCTGATCAAAAGGGATAGAGAAGGTAATTATATTTTGTTAAAAGGGACTTTAGACAATGAGGAAATATCACTAATCAACATGTATGCACCAAATAATATAGCATCCAAATTTTTAATGGAGAAACTAGGAGAATTGAAGGAAGAAATAAACAGTAAAACCATATTAGTGGGAGCCTTAAACCAACCATTATCAAATTTAGATAAATCAAATCAAAAAATAAATAAGAAAGAGGTAAAAGAAGTGAATGAAATCTTAGAAAAATTAGAATTAATAGACATATGGAGAAAAATAAATAGGGATAAAAAGGAATACACCTTCTTCTCAGCACCACATGGCACATTCACAAAGATTGACCATACATTAGGTCGCAGAAACATGGCACACAAATGCAGAAAAGCAGAAATAATAAATGCAGCCTTTTCAGATCACAAGGCAATAAAAATAATGATTAGTAATGGTACATGGAAAACCAAATCAAAAACTAATTGGAAATTAAACAATATGATACTCCAAAATCTTTTAGTTAGAGAAGAAATCATAGAAACAATTAATAATTTCACCGAGGAAAATGACAATGACGAGATATCCTTTCAAACCTTTTGGGATGCAGCCAAAACGGTAATCAGAGGTAAATTCATATCCCTGAGTGCATATATTAACAAACTAGGGATATCAGAGATCAATCAATTGGAAATGTAAATAAAAAACTCAAAAACAATCAAATTAAAAACCCCCAGAAAAAAACAAAACTAGAAATCCTAAAAATTAAGGGAGAAATTAATAAAATCGAAAGTGATAGAACTATTGATTTAATAAATAGGACAAGAAGCTGATACTTTGACAAAACAAACAAAATAGACAAAGTACTAGTCAACCTAATTAAAAAAAGGAAGGAAGAAAAGCAAATTAACAGCATCAAAACGAAAAGGGGGACATCACCTCCAATGAAGAGGAAATTAAGGTAATCATTAAAAATTACTTTGCCCAATTATATGGCAATAAATACACCAATTTAGGTGATATGGATGAACACATACAAAAATACAAACTGCCTAGACTAACAGAAGAAGAAATAGAATTCTTAAATAATCCCATAACAGAAAATGAAATCCAACAGGCCATCAAAGAACTTCCTAAGAAAAAATCCCCAGGGCCTGATGGATTCACCAGTGAATTCTACCAAACATTCAGAGAACAGTTAATCCCAATATTATAAAAACTATTTAACATAATAAGCAAAGAGGGAGTTCTACAAACTCCTTTTATGACACAAACATGGTACTGATTCCAAAACCAGGCAGGTCAAAAACAGGAAAAGAAAACTATAGACTAATCTCCCTAATGAATATAGATGCAAAAATCTTAAATAGGATACTAGCAAAAAGACTCCAGCAAGTGATCAGAAGGGTCATCCACCGTGATCAAGTAGGATTTATACCAGGGATGCAGGGCTGGTTCAATATTAGGAAAACCATCCACATAATTGACCACATCAACAAGCAAACTAGCAAGAACCACACGATTATCTCAATAGATGCAGAAAAAGCCTTTGATAAAACACAACACCCATTCCTATTAAAAACACTAGGAAGCATAGGAATAGAAGTGTCATTCCTAAAAATAATAAACAGTATATATCTAAAACCATCAGCTAATATCATCTGCAATGGGGATAAACTAGATGCATTCCCAATAAGATCAGGAGTGAAACAAGGATGCTCATTATCACCTCTACTATTTGACATTGTACTAGAAACACTAGCAATAGCAATTAGAGAAGAAAAAGAAATTGAAGGCATCAAAATAGGCAAGGAGGAGACCAAGTTATCACTCTTTGCGGATGACATGATGGTCTACTTAAAGAATCCTAGAGATTCAACCAAAAAACTAATTGAAATAATCAACAACTTTAGCAAAGTTGCAGGATACAAAATAAACCCACATAAGTCATCCGCATTTCTATATATCTCCAACACAGCTCAGCAGCAAAAACTAGAAAGAGAAATCCCTTTCAAAATCACCTTAGACAAAATAAAATACCCCGAAATCTATCTCCCGAGACAAACACAGGAACTATATGAACACAACTACAAAACACTCTCCACACAACTAAAACTAGACTTGAGCAATTGGAAAAACATTAACTGCTCATGGATGGGATGAGTCAATATAATAAAAATGACCATCCTACCCAAACTTAATTATCTATTTAGTGCCATACCCATGGAACTCCCAAAATATTTCTTTACTGATTTAGAAAAAAACCACAACAGAGTTCATTTGGAATAACAAAAGATCAAGGATATCCAGGGAAATTATGAAAAAAAAAACACAAATGATGGGGGCCTTGCAGTCCCAGACCTTAAACTATATTACAAAGCAGCAGTCATCAACACAATTTGGTACTGGCTAAGAGACAGAAAGGAAGATCAGTGGAATAGACTGGGGGCAAGAGACCTCAGCAAGACAGTATATGATAAACCCAAAGATCCCAGCTTTGGGGACAAAAATCCACTATTCGATAAAAACTGATGGGAAAATTGGAAGACAGTGTGGGAGAGATTAGGAATTGATCAATACCTCACACGCTACACCAAGATATATTCAAAATGGGTGAATGACTTAAACATAAAGAAGGAAACCATAAGTAAATTGGGTAAACACAGAATAGTATACATGTCAGACCTTTGGGAGGGGAAAGACTTTAAAACCAAGCAAGACATAGAAAGAGTCACAAAATGTAAAATAAATAATTTTGACTACATCAAATTAAAAAGCTTTTGTACAAACAAAACCAATGTAACTAAAATCAGAAGGGAAACAACAAATTGGGAAAAATCTTCATAAAAACCTCTGACAAACGTTTAATTACTCAAATTTATAAAGAGCTAAATCAATTGTACAAAAAATCAAGCCATTCCCCAATTGATAAATGGGCAAGGGACATGGATAGGCAGTTTTCAGATAAAGAAATCAAAACTATTAATAAGCACATGAAGAAATATTCTAAATCTCTTATAATCAGAGAGATGCAAATCAAAACAACTCTGAGGTATCACTTCACACAGCAGATTGGCTAACATTATAGCAAAGGAAAGTAATGAATGCTGGAGGGGATGTGGCAAAGTGGGGACATTAATTCATTGCTGGTGGAGTTGTGAACTGATCCAACCATTCTGGAGGGCAATTTGGAACTATGCCCAAAGGACGATAAAAGAATGTATACCCTTTGATCCAGCCATAGCACTGCTGGGTTTGTACCCCAAAGAGATAATGGACAAAAAGACTTGTACAAGAATATTCATAGCTGCGTTCTTTGTGGTGGCCCAAAATTGGAAAATGAGGGAATGCCCTTCAATTGAGGAATGGCTGAACAAATTGTGGTATATGTTGGTTATGGAATACTATTGTACAAAAAGGAATAATAAAGTGGAGGAATTCCATGGAGACTGGAACGATCTCCAGGAAGTGATGCAGAGCAAGAGGAGCAGAACCAGGAGAACATTGTAAACAGAGACTAATACACTGTGGTATAATCGAATGTAATGGACTTCTCCATTAGTAGAGGTGTAATGTCCCTGAATAATCTGCAGGGATCTAGGAGAAAAAACACTATTCATAAGCAGAGGACAAACTGTGGAAGTAGAAACACCGAGGAAAAGCAACTGCCCAACTACAGTGGTTGAGGGGACATGACAGAGGAGATACTCTAAACGAACACTCTAATGCAAATACTAACAACATGACAATGGGTTCGAATCAACACATGTGATACCCAGTGGAATCACGCGTCAGCTATCGGGGTTGGGGGGGAGGAAAAGAAAATGATCTTTGTCTTTAATGAATAATGCTTGGAAATGATCAAATAAAATATTATTTAAAAAAAAAAAAAGAACTCCATTACCTAGTCCCCTCTCACCTTTCTAGTATTCTTACACCTTCCTTCCTGGAACATAGTCTTTGTTCAAGTGATACTGGCCTCCTAGCTGTTCCATATTCAAGACACTCCACCTCTTAACTCTGGGCATTTTCTCTGACTTGAATACTGAGAATGTTCTCCCTCCTCCACTCTTAACTATGGTTTGCCCTGGCTTCTTTTTTATTTTAATTTAATTGATCAATCAAGAGAATATTTTCATGGTTATATGATTTGTGTTCTTTCTCTCCCCTCTTTCCAACCCCCTCTCATAGCCAACACACAATTCCACTGGGTTTCACATGTGTCATTGATCAAGACCCATTTCCCTATTATTGATGATTGCACTCATCCCCAATCATATCCCCATCAAACAATGTGATCAAGTAGTTGTTTTTCTTCTCTGTTTCTACTCCCACAGTTCTTTCTCTGGATGTGAATAGCATTCTCTGGATCACTGCATTGCTGCTAGTAGAGAAGTCCATTACATCTGATTGTACCACAGTGTATCAGTCTCTGTGTACAATGTTCTCCTGGTTCTGCTCCTTTCACTCTGGATCAATTCCTGGAGGTCATTCCAGTTCATATGTAATTCTTCGAGTTTATTATTTCTTTTAGCACAATAGTATCCCATCACCAACATATACCACAATTTTTTTAGCCATTCCTGTGATAGATGAATGACCCAGAGACTTTGAGGGACAGAGCCTGAAGGACATGGCAAGGTTTGGAAAGTCTCTGAATCACTCCTCTATCATGTTCCCCAATCAAAGGGCATCCCCTCACTTTACAATTTTTGCCTTGCTTATTTTTAGCCTCAACTAAAACCTAAAACCACACCTTCTACAAGAAGCTTTCTCCAGCCCCTTATATTTCAGTGCCTTCCCTCTGTAAATTATCTCCAATTTATTCTGTATAAAGTTTGCCTTGTATATATTTGTTTGCATGTTGTCTCCTCCATTAGATTGTAATCTCCTTGAGAGCAGGGACTGTCTTTTGCCTCCTTCTGCATCTCTGCTCTTAGGATAGTGCCTGCCATACCATAAATGCTTAATAAATATTCACTGACTGGCTGTGAGAAAATTATATAATATTTCTAATAAATATCTCCATGAAAACATTGCATTATAGCTTTTGGCAGCTGGGTCAAAACAAAGCACCTGGCCTAGTAAATTATTGGATTTTAGATATATAGCTTTTTTTTGCTTCTGGGAAGAGGTAGGAAATCAGTAAACGATATCTTAATGACGACAAACCATTTTACCCATTATGCACAGGGTTGCACAGTTAGGAAGCAAAAAGCATCTGGAGTTGCTAAAGAGCTTTGGAAAAAGTATTATTCTTTAGCTGATTTCTCTGCCAAAATCCACTCTAACCCAGGTAGAGGCTTGAAAGCAGACTATTGAAGGAGGTGTTGGGTTTGGCAAGAATTAGGGCACAGAGAACTCTCACTTATCACCCTCAGGGAGATCCACAGCCTAAGCTGCCAAACATACCAGAGAACCTGAGGCTTGAACAGAAAGCTCATTGGAATCAACACATCTAGTGAACACATATAATGCTACCAAGAATGATGCCACAAGCTTCACCCTGTACCTGCTGATTTGGGGGTAAGACTCATATTTGCCTACTGACATGAGCTTTGACTTGAGATGAAGAAGATATAGAGATTCATGCCCAGAACATCTTTCACCTGAAAGACTGGCTGGAGGCCTACCACCTTGCTCTGGCCGTAGTTCAGAAAAAGCTTTTATAGAAATAAACAATGGTGGGATCCTTGTGTTCATTGCCAAGATCTTCTGCAAAGGAATACAGTTCTGCTAAGAAGTATTGGAAGTCAGAGAAAACACACACAAAAACAGAGTAATGGAAAGTCATCTTGTACAAATTTGCTAGAATAGACAAGTTGCCAACCTATAAAACAGATCTTTGTATGGGATAGAGCCATTCAATGACAAAACATGGCAACAACCTGTTGTGAACTGGAGAATTAAGACGCCTGAGTGAGCAGTTGGGAAGAAGCAATGAAGAACGAGCCAAATGGACTCTGACAGGAAGAGCACACTCATCAGTGGTAAAGAAGATCTTTGGAGATAATAGCTCAGAAGATGATGATCTAGATGATGGGGAAAAAGTCAAGTTTTGGTACATGCCAAGGAAATGAACTAGATTGATTCTAGTTTCAGGAAAACATGTTAGGACAAGGAGATAGGGAGAGAAAAAATAAGAGCTGAACACAAAGGCATTTCCTTTCCCAACTCTACTGCAGATGTGTGGGCCCTACAGAGCAGAGAGCCTCCTTCAAGATTGGAGATATCAGTGGTCTGCTTAGCCAATCCAGAAGTTTGTGATAGAAATGCTAGTTCTATTTATTCAGTGCCCAAGCAAGAGGAGGAGTAGTTACCTATTTATCCATAATTGGGGTTCAAGTAACATGTACCTAATATGTAATGTTAAAATATGTCATTTTGTATTGTATGTAATTCATACCGTATTGCACCATATACTCTCTTATTTTGTCATAGTTCTTTGCTATATCTGCTTGAAGGCAATTATGCATATTATTTGAGGATGTAATATGTTTCTCCACATAGATCTGGTCACTTTATCCAATCTTGTTATACAATTTGCATGAGATTAGTTTCCTTCCTTCCTTCTTTTTTTTTTAAGCCTTTAGTATTGATCCTAAGAATCATTTCCAAGACAGAAGAGTAGTAAGGGTTAGGCAACTATGATTAAGTGACTCGCACAGTTAGACAGTTAAGAATTGTCTGAGGCTAGATTTGAACCTAGAACCTCCTATTTCCAAGCCTGGTTCTTTATCCAATGAGTCATATATCCTCCATTATTTCAATCTACAATCATCTATTAAGATATACTATGTAGAACTGGAAAGACCTATGTGACGATGCAGAGTGAAATAAGCAGAACCAGGAGAATATTCTATATGGTAAGAGCAAAACTGTGGAATGATCAACTGTGATAGATTTAGCTAGTCTCAGCAATACAATGATCCAGGATAATTCTAAAGGACTTATGACAAAGAATGCTATCCACCTCCAGAGAAAGAATTGTTGGGGTAAGAAAGCAGCTGGAGGCATATGATTTATCACTTGTTTAGGGGTTTTGGCTTTATATACACTTACAAAAATGAAAAATATGGGAACGTGTTTTGAATGATAATACATGGATAACCTAGATTGAATTGCTTGCCAGCTCCAGGAGAGGAGAGAGAAGTGAGGGAGGGAGACAATTTGGAACATATAACTTTGGAAAACTTATGTGGAAATTTATTATTATATATAATTGGTAAATAATAATAATTTTAAAAGAATCTATTATGTGCCAAGTATTGCCATAAGTTGGGCATATAGACTATTAATGATATGCTATTTATTATGCTTACTACAGGTACTATTGCTAGCCCTTTGTAGTGCTTGTGAAGATGCTACATATTAAATAACCAAATGTTCATTTTATAAGATAATTGAAATAATTACTTTAAACTATATTATATATCAATTTATGTTACTTTTTATTTACATGTACTGATGCTCAATTATATTCCATTTAATTTGCAGGCACTATAGATTTTTTCACCAAGGGGGTAGATAGAATATTCATGACCTTCCTACATAAAGACCTAGGTGTCTAGGAAGTGACAAAACAAGCTGGGTGAGAAGACTTAAAAGTGAGACTAAATTTAAACTCTGAGAGACTGAGAAAATGAATTCCCCTTCTCTAGGTACTATGAAAGCACTGGGATACCCAGGCAGCTCATATCCAATGAGAGGGGGTGGCAGGAAAACCCTTCCTTGATTTGCCTGGTATTAAAGGAACAATGATGAGATTAAGCAAGATTAACTAAAAGCAAGAGAGAAAGAGTGAAACTTAAATTGCCTAGAAGTGAGGTTTGTCATGGTACCTTCTAGGAACAAAAATCCAAGGGCAATATTCCTAATCTCTATCAAAGGGAAGCTGATTGGCTGGGCAGTCCAAAATAAGTGTCCTGCCTGTGATAAATGCATTCCCTGCTTTTGTCCTGTCTGCCATTTGGGGACAGGGTGAAATGAAATATTTTTTGAGAATATATATGGAAAGCAGGCATCGGGCATATTTACATCACCTTGTATTAAAGTTTTTTATGCTACTCCTTGGAAATGAATGAAAACACAATGGATAAAGTGAGAGAAGGGCTTGAAGAATAAAGGATCTAACTAAAGGAGCTGATTGGATGACATAGATACAACCCATGAATTGACATGAGAATGATGCTATTATACATAAAGGAGTGAGGTAGATGCCTCAGAGCTCCCTCTGATACTGAGTGATGTGTGCTACCATAATAATAATGATGATATCAATAATTTCTATTTCCAAATCACTTTCTAGTTAAAATGCCCTTTTGTATATCTTACTTCATTTGATCAACAGGGATTGCCTTTGATCTGACTACTAAATAAACCTCTAATCAAAGATGTTGATTCAGCTATTCTGCAATATGCAGAAACTATACCAAGAAAGTGGACATCTTTATTGTAAAACTCATCAACTTCCTCAGAGAAGAATCTATAAAAATGGGTGAGGTTACTGGTCTCAAGCAATGAGTCCTAAAATGTATAACTGAGTCATTAAAATGAAGGTTTGGTCCTTGTGTGCAATCCAAGGTGGATAATCACCGTCACATATTCAAAGTCAAGTTTGAAGAATGAAGTCTGGATATAAGTTACTAACTGAGCAGAATATACATGTGAACAACACTGCCTTAGGGTCATTTGTTTTGCAGGTGTGAGAGGTAAAAAATGTCAAGCTATTCATTTTTATGGAGAAGTAGAAAAAAAATCATTTTACAAGCAAACTGAAAATAGTCCTTTGTAAACACATCTAAAATGGTTCTTCAGTTACAAGGGGGAAAGTCACCAAGTTATTTTATGAGCTGGCAATTTCATTTTTGGTAACAGATCACATCAAGAACTCCAATGGAAGAAGTCTGTTACTAACATACTTGGCAAAATTAGTTCTTAAACTCTATTATGCAATTAAATTTCAAGTTTTGGGAAATGTCAGAGCTGTTTAAAACAAAAGCTCCAATGGAACACTAGACTAATCTTCAATTTTAAAGGTAACTTGGTTAAATGACTAACTAAAAATATGATGGGTCAGATGCCAAAAACAGCTCATTTGCATATGGACATCCCTATATGAACAGTGTTGATCCTAAACAAATGCAAAAGTTCATTAAGAACCATTCAAAACCAAATGGAAATTCAATAGGCTTTAAAGAAAACCTATTAGGCAATACAAATATTTAGGTTTTTTTATTTGTAAAAAAAATGCTTGTTACATATATAATGGCTCAATCCCACTGCAATTTATGTCATTATAGAAGGGCCAGAAATCTCAAATAAATCAACCAATAAATGAACAGAATGAAATGATAAAGTATATACAAGGTTAGATAGTAATGAATTTTCCTATAACTCCTCCACAACATTAGTGTTAATCTTGAAACAATTAGAGAGGATTACAGGGCTTTGTTCATTGGATAAAATCATATGATTTTATACAGGAAACTTCTGATTGGCTAAAATTATGAACCATATTCCTTGGCCTAGATACACAGTTAGTCCAACAGTGAGCCAGGCAAATAGCAGATAACTCCAAGTTCTGGGGTTAAGGATTCTAGGATTAGAGCTAGGCCCTTGACTAGTAATCACTCTTAGGGAGAAGAGTTTAGTTTTTTTTTTCCTTTTTCTTCCTTATCCTTTCTCCCATCTTCCTTACCCTATTTTCCTTCCTTTCACACTCTCCTCTGTTTTTTCTTATCTGTTTCTGTTTCTGTTTCTCTTTTTATTAAAACAATCTCTATTGAATCTCTTTTGCCCAGTTCCTATTCCCATCACTCTATTAAAATTGTCCCTCATAGACAGGAAGGAAGGAAGGAAGGAAGGAAGGAAGGAAGGAAGGAAGGAAGGAAGGAAGGAAGGAAGGAAGGAAGGGAGGGAGGGAGGGAGGGAGGGAGGTGGGAGAGAAAAGACACAAACATTTATTAAATGCCTGCCATGTGCTAGGCATTATGCTAAGTATTTTACAACTATTACTTCATTTGATTCCCACAATAATCCTGGGAAATAAATATTATCTTCATTTTAGAGTTGAGGAAACTGAGACAGGGATTAAGTAATGTGCCTTTCCTAAAGATCCTTTGGGATCCTGACTCTCTTCTTATCCACTGTGGTATCTATCCACAATTATATTTGTGATTGTTCTACCAGAAAGGGGAGAAAGGTGATAATACAAAGAATCTCAATAGTCAAGTGGTTTCCTTTTCTTTTTTAAGACACTCCATACATGAACCTAGTCACTAAATTGACCTCACTTGGGCATAATGCCCAAATGAGATTTTCTTTAGAAACTGTGAAAAATACCTCATCAATATCATAAGAATGGATTGATCCAATGTCAATTTTTCATGGGCTTCTAATTCCTTTTGATCTCATTTATCAGTAAAATGTCTCAGGTTGACCAGAAAGCTCACTGACTAGCCATCATGATCACAAGTTATTTAATACACCTGAAGGATGTAGAAAACTAACAAAAGTAACAAAAACAATGTGGTTTAAAGAATGTGTTTTGCTAAGATATAGCTACATAAAATGCATATCCTAAATCTCCAATTTCTTCTAAATTCTCTGAAGTCCAGTACTGTTCTTCTCAAGGTATGATCTGCAGGACTTGGTTCTACATATAATTTCTCCAACACAACCAATCTTTGTGCTTTCCTCACAATAACTCTCCAATGAGGAATGATTATTATTCCCCTTTTACAAATTAGGCAATTGAGGCTCTGAGAGAGTAAGTGGTAAATTAGTAAGTCTTTGAGGCAGGATTTGAACCCAGGTGTTCTGATGCCAAACCAAATACCTTACCATTAAACCAGATTATCATTTCTAAATAAATTAATACAAGATAGCTTTGGAGAGGATAGGGTTCTAGCAATTCAGGGGAAAGTTTTTCCATAAAAGCTATCACTGAAGCTATTCCTTAAGTGAAGATGAGGATTCCAAGAGGCAAAGTTGAAGCTGGAGTACTTCACAGGCTTGGGGGTCAGCTTATACAAAGGCACAAAATGCTGAGTTGAGGAAATAACAAACATGTTTGGCTAGAAAGCAGAGTATGTGGAGAGGAATAATGTAAAATAAATGTGGCTAGAAAAGCAGATTAGAGTCAAACAATGGAACAAGCCTGAAAAATGTATATTTTAAGAGTGTCACAGAAGTCTTTTGCATCCTGAAATATGCTTTAGAAAGATTATTTTGACAGCTACATTGAGATTTGATTCAAGTGGAAACATACTAGAAGCAGGGAGATGAAGTAAGAGGTTAGTACAGTGATGGCAAACCTTTTAGAGACCAAGAGTCATGCCCCTCCCCGCCACCATATGTTGGGTATGCCCCACCTTTCCCTTACCCCACACAAGGGAGGGAGAAAGTGCTCCCTATGGACTGCTGGATGGAGGGGTGTTGAAGTCAGGAATGTCCTCAGTGAGTGTAGAGAGGGGGAAGGGGGTGACCTGAGCAGTCCACTCCCCTCCAGCTCTGTTGCTTGTGAGCTGCCCATGTTATCTACTGTGCATTCCCATTGGGCTTCTAGGCAGAGGAGCAGGTGATGTGAAAAAATGTCATCTGGCATGGTAAAGAGTAGAAAGGGAATAGTTCTGCCCAAGTCCCTCTGCCTTTATAGTAATGAACTGGGGGTTGGGAGGTGGGGCTGAGTGCCCACAAAGAGCATTCTTTGCTCTCATCACTGGGCTAGTATAATACTTCCAATGAGAGAGGTGATAAGTGCCTGTGTGACAGAGTTTTTCCACTTGTGAGTGGAGAAAAAAAGTATGGATTTAAACGAAGTTGAGGAGATGGAATCAACAAAATCTGGCAACAAGTGAATGAGGGAGGTAAAGAAAGAAAGAAGTCAAGAATAACTCCAAGGAAAAGAGGGTGGGCAGTAATACCCACTCAATAGGAATTAGGGTAATGTGGAGGAGGAATATGTTTAGACCAAAAGACAATGAGTTCTCTTTTGGCTATGTTGAGTATAAGATGCTGACATGAAGATTTCCAGGAAGGAGTTAGACTGGAACTGAAAAAAGATATTACTGAAAATAAAGATTTGTACAGAGATAGGCATTAAACCCATGCTAGCAAGTGAAATCATCAAGGAAAGGAATAGAGAAAGAGAAAAGAGAATTGGAATAGAGTCTTGAGGAAAATACATGGTAGAATGTAGATAATGGTTCCAGCAAAGGTTAAGAAAAACATTAGACAGATAGGAGAAGGAGCCAGGTCATTCTGACTCCAAGTCCAGTGCTCTAGCAACTGAACCACCTCAATAGTGATAAAATCAAAAAAGACATTAAAAAGTCTTCAGAAGTGAACATGCATTGAAGAAGAGGAAGCTGTATAGATTTTTTAAATTTTATTTACTTTTTAATTTGGTCAATTTTAATCATTATTCCTTGGTTACAAAAAAACATTTTTTATTCCTCCCTTCTCTTCCCCCTGCCCTTCCCGTAGCCGACATGCAAATCCACTGTGTATTACATGTGACCTTGATCAGAACCTATTTCCATGTTGTTGATGTTTGCACTAGGATGTTAATAGGGTCTATATCCTCAATCATATTCCCCCCCAATCCATATAATTAAGCAGTTGTTTTTCTTCAGTGTTCTACTCCCACAGTTTTTCCTCTGAATGTGGATAGTGTTCTTTCTCATAAATACCTCTGAACTGTTCTGGATCATTGCCACTAATGGAGAAGTCCATTACATTTGATTGTAACACAGTGTATCAGTCTCTGTGTACAATGTTCTCCTGGTCCTGCTCCTCTCACTCTGCATCAATTCCTGGAGGTTATTCCAGTTCCCATGGAATTCCTCTAGTTTATTATTCCTTTTAGCACAATAGTATTCCATCACCAACATATACCACAATTTGTTTAGCCATTCCCCAATTGAAGGGCATCCCCTCATTTTCCAATTTTTTGCCACTACAGGGAGTGCAACTATGAATATTATTGTACATGTATGTTTCCTTATTATCTCTTTGGGGTACAAACCCAGCAGTGCTATGGCTGGTTCAGAGGGCAGACAGTCTTTTAATGCCCTTTGGTCATAGTTCCAAATTGTCCTCCAGAATAGTTGGATCAATTCACAACTCCACCAGCAATGCATTAATGTCCCAACTTTGCCACATCCCCTCCAGGATTCATTACTTTCCTTTGCTGTCATGTTAGCTAATCTGCTAGTTGTGAGGTGATAGCTCAGAGCTGTTTTGATTTGCATTTCTCTGATTATAAGAGATTTAGAACACTTTTTTTCATGTGCTTATTAATAGTTTTGATTTCTTTAACTGAAAATTGCCTATTCATGTCCCTTGCCAATTTATCCACTGAGGAATGGCTTGATTTTTTGTACAATTGTTTTAGCTCTTTGTAAATTTGAGTAATTAGACCTTTGTCAGAGGCTTTTGTTATGAAGATTGTTTCCCAATTTGTTACTTCCCTTATAATTTTGATTACATTGGTTTTGTTTGTACAAAATTTTAATTTGATGTAATCAAAATTATTTATTTTACATTTTGTGATTTTTTTCCTAAGTCTTTCTTGGTTTTAAAATATTTTCTTTCCGAAAGGTCTGATATATATACTATTCTGTGTTCACCTAATTTACTTATAGTTTCCTTCTTTATGTTCAAGTCATTCACCCATTCTGAGCTTATCTTGGTGTAGGGTGTGAGATGTTGATCCAAACCTAATCTCTCCCACACTGTCTTCCAGTTTTCTCAGCAGTTTTTATCAAATAGTGGGTTTTGGACCCAAAAGCTGGGATCTTTGGGCTTATCATACATTGTCTTGCTGAGGTCACTTACCCCAAGTTTATTCCACTGATCCTCCTTTCTGTCTCTTAGCCAGTATCATATTGTTTTGATGACCACTGCTTTATACTATAGTTTGAGATCTGGTACTTCAAGGTCACCTTCTTTGCATTTTTTTCATGATTTCCCTGGATATCCTTGATCTTTTGTTCTTCCAAATTAACTTTGTTACATTTTTTTCTAATTCAGTAGAAAAGTTTTTTGGTAGTTTTATGGGTATGGCACTAAATAAGTAAATAAGTTTGGGTAGGATGGTCATTTTTATTGTGTTGGCTCATCCTACCCATGTGTAGTTAATGTTTTTCCAATTGTTTAGATCTAGTTTTAATTGTGTGGAGAGTGTTTTGTAGTAGTGTTCATATAGTTCCTGTGTTTGTCTCAGCAGATAGATTCCTAAGTATTTTATATTGCCTAGGGTGATTTTAAATGGAATTTCTCTTTCTAATTCTTACTGCTGAGATGTGTTGAAGATATATAGAAATGCTGATGACTTATGTGGGTTTGTTTATATAGATTTTTTTTAAAAAAGAATTTGAGAGAAGATTGAAAAAATATAGGATGTCAACTTGAGAGTGTGTGTGGGCAAAGTGAATATTATTTTAAGGAAGAGGAGAAACTGGGCATATTTGAAGGGGATAGAGAAGGACAGAGACAGACAGAGAGATAAAGAGATGAGACAAAGAGACAGAGGAAGGGAAGGAAAGAGAGAGGGTGAGGAGAAAGAAATAGGGGAGAGAGAGAAACAGAGAGCCTTTGCAAGAAAAACTACTTCTTTCTCAGAGACTAAAACAAAGGAAGAGAAGATAAAGCAACATGTAGCAGAATGAGAAGGGAAGAAAATGGAAAGTTCATAGAGGATAGTTTTGGTACTGGTCATTAAAACAGTAGCTGAGGAAAGAGCCTCTGCTGGAGAAAGGGAAAAGGGATCAAGCTGGGGAGTGGAGGAAAGAATAATATCTTTGGAGCAGCTGTGTGGAGTTCAATAAGACAATCAATCAAGGAAGAAAAAAAATTATTCTGTAGCAATGGGCTCAGCTGGCATTATAGGGTGATTTCATTCAGCCATTTTCAGTTGCTCAAGAATAGGATAAGAAAAGATGAATAGTGGAGGCAATTCAGGGTTGAGATCCGACAATGTGTTAGTGTTTTTAGGATGAAGGGCACAAGGTTAGTGGATAAGTACCAGTTGAACTACTCACTTACAATGTTAAGAATGGTATCACCCCTCCTCAATTTGTATATCTATGGAAACATTATTTTTTTAGTACCTCTATCTAGGGGGTGATGGAGAGAGGTAGGAAAAGAAGCTGAAACTCAAATTAGCTGAATCAATTGTTTTTTAGCAGCTCTGACAAATTATTTGCTTGGGGAGAAATCAAAAGAAACCCAAAGGAGAAAACGAGCTCTTTTTTGATCATCTAAGGGCTTTCACTAGCACAGCTCATCAAGACAATAGTGTGTTGGCTACTATTTCTAGTTTCAAAGACTGGTCCATCCAAGAGGCCCTGGGTGTTCACATCTAATATCATTAGAATTTTAAAATAGCTATCACATCTCCTTTCAACTGCTTATTAATTTTAGCATGTCACTTATGTTAATGTTTAGTTAGCAAATATTTAATCAGCTCAGATGGCCAAAAGAAGGTTTTACCTGCTGGTAAAAGTCAGCGCTAATGTCGTTGCCAAATGAGGCATCAATCGGAGGTACTGCGTTTGGTGTTCAATGATCTTGACTTCTTCCTTGGCCTTGGGCCCAAACTGCCTCCGGCTAGAAGTAGTAAAAGCAAACATGATATTTTATTGAAATCCAAAAGGCAAAACCTTTGGGTTTCTGGCAAGACAAGTGAACAGACAATGTGAAACTGTTGCAAAAGTCAAACAGCGACCATTTTGCCTTTCAAATTGCTTCTAAACAGTATCGAAAAGTGTCTTTCAATTTTTGATTTAAAATAATTTAAGTTCATGTAGTAATATCTCCCCTCCCCCCACCAAGATGGCACAAAAGGAAGCTTTTTAGTGTTTTCCTCTCCATATATCCTTTTCCCTCCATTTCATGGACTTTTTTTTTAAACTGCTTAACATTTATATGGCATTTGATAGTATCCAAGTGCCTTATGATCATTAATTATTCTACTTAACTAACTTTGTGACATAATTAAGATGATGGTAGTGATATTCTGGAACATATTTCAAAAGGACATTCTCAGTAAGGAAACCAACTTTAACCCTGGTGTTCCTGTCAAATTCAAACACAGGTCATTATTTTCAGCTTCCCTGAGGCCCCCCCTGCAGTTTTGAGTGGAAAAGGTATTCTTCACTTCCTGCTTTCAATTACTGTTGAGTCTCTCCCATGCCCTATAAAACAGCTGCTCTGCTTTCCTCTCGAGGAGGGTATGTCAGGGGTGAATACAACCATTTCAGCAAGATGTTTATAAAATATCGGGGGATCTTTTGCATGAAAGGTGCTCTATCACTGCAGGGCATGATCATTAGTGAGCAAATGTTAATAGACACTCTCATAAAACCCCCAGGGCTGCTGGAAACTTTGAGGGGTCATTGAGGCTATGCCCCTGCCTCTCTCTCTCTCTCTCTCTCTCTCTCTCTCTCTCTCTCTCTCTCTCTCTCTCTCTCTCTCTCTCTCTCTCTCTCTCTCTCTCTCTCTCTCTCTCTCTCTCTCTCTCTCTCTCTCTCTCTCTCTCTCTCTCTCTCTCTCTCTCTCTCTCTCTCTCTTTCTCTCTTTCTCTTAAAGCCCTAACCTAAAGCATATCATTTCTGAGAGGGTAGAAGTGGGGGATTTAAAAGAGGTGAAACAACATGAACAAGAACAGAATATTTCATGTTGATTTGTTATTGTTCTCCAAGAATACTTTATTAAATATGCTATTTTATGAGGACATTTATTTCCTTATAATAACAACTATAATGGTCCAAGTCAATCAATAAATCAATCAATTGACAAGTATTAAAGTCTTGCTACATTTAATAGCCATATAATTCATAGGAATAAATATGATTATATAGTTATTAATAGTATTAAACACATACTATGTGCCAGGCTCTGTGCTAGGCACTAAGGATATAAATATCAAAATGAAACAGTTTCTGCCCTCAAGAAGCTTTCCAGTCCTATAGAGAAGACACTATTAAAATAGATAGCAAGGGAGGGAGAGAGGTGGATAAATGGATGGATGGATGGATGGATGGATGGATGGATGGATGGATGGATGGATGGATGGATAGATGGATGGATGGGTGGATGGATGGATGGGTGGATGGATGGATGGGTGGATGGATGGATGGATGGATGGATGCATGTATTTGTGTATATGGTAGTGGTAGTCTCTCGGTGACCGAGAATGACAATTGTCTTTGTGCATTATCATCTATTGATGTACCCTCATGTGGCTTTGGAGTCCAAAGGCTGAGGCACAGAGTTTGTGGCACATGGGGCATGGGACGCCAGTTGTTATGGGAGG
This sequence comes from Monodelphis domestica, assembly GCF_027887165.1. Classification (NCBI taxonomy): domain Eukaryota; kingdom Metazoa; phylum Chordata; class Mammalia; order Didelphimorphia; family Didelphidae; genus Monodelphis; species Monodelphis domestica. The sequence goes on along the minus strand of NC_077227.1, from coordinate 601,655,202 downwards.
TGCGGTTGTGGCCTGGTGTCGGCATTCATGCGCAGCAGCAAGACGTCAACGTCGCTCATCTTCAAAGGTGGTGGCTGCATGGTTAATGTGGGTTTGCCCTCTGCTTCTGTCAGAGGCAGCGAGTTCTAGTTGCTTTGGTGTAATGCCAGCCCACTTCAAGTTGGACTTTAGCTGATCTTTGTATCTTTTCTTTGGTCAGCCTTGTTTCCTGAGTCCAGCTGACAGTTCACCATAGAATACCTGTCTTGGTATTCGCTGTGGGTCCATGCGGATGACGTGTCCAGACCATCGTAGCTGGGTTTGGAGGACCAGGACTTCGATGCTGGTGGAGTTGGCTCTGTCGAGGACTTCCTGGTTGGTGATTCAGTCCTGCCATCGGATCCTCATGATTGACCAGATAGAGCGTTGGTGGAATTGCTCCAGCTATTTCATGTGCTTCCGGCACAGTGTCCATGTCTCGCAACCGTACAGGAGCGAGCTGAGGACCACTGCGTTGTACACTTTGAGCTTCGTCACAGTGCTTACACTGCTGTGTTGGAGGACTTTGGAGCGCAGCCGCCCAAGTGCCTGGCTAGCCTTTTGGATCCTGGCATTAATCTCGTGGTCTAGGGACCCGTCGTTGGTGATGGTGCTGCCCAGGTACTTGAAAGTGTTGATGTTAGAAAGCTGCGTGCTGTCGATTGTAATGCACAGCTGGTTCGTTGGCCTCCCTGGTTCAGGTTAGAACAGCACCTCTGTTTTGCTGAGGCTGATAGTCAGGCCAAACAGTTTTGTTGCGGTAGAGAACCTGTCCACAATGGTTTGGAGATGATTTTCTTGGTGGGCCATGAGAGCACAGTCATCTGCAAAGAGAGCTTCCAGAATGAGTCTCTCTGTTGTCTTTGTTTTTGCAGTCAGGCAGCGAAGGTCAAATAGTGAGCCATCCAGTCGGTATTTGATGTAGATGCCCAGGTCTAGATCCATCACAGCATGTCGTAATACCTGGGTGAAGTATAGGTTGAATAGTACCGGAGAGAGGACAGCCTTGTTTCACACCATTGGAGATGTTGAAGCAATCAGAAGTCTCTCCACCAGATAGGACTTCCCCTGTCATGTCGACATGAAAGAACTGAATCAGTTTGACAAATTTTGCTGGGCAACCGAGCTTGCTGAGGATCACCCACAATGCGTCCCTGTTCACTGTGTCGAATGCCTTTGTCAGGTCTATGAAGACAATGTAGAGACTCAGGTTCTGCTCAAGGCATTTTTCCTGCATTTGCCTCACCGTGAAGACCATGTCGATGGTGCTGTGATCTGGTGGGAAGCCACATTGTGATTCAGGCAGGTTCTGCTCTGAAACAGATGACAGGAGTCTGTTGAGTATAACATGGGTGAGGATCTTTCCAGCAGTGGAGAGTAGTGAGATGCCTCTGTAGTTGTCACAGGCTGCTTGTGAGCCTTTGTTCTTGTATAGGGCTACGATGGAGGCATCTCTGAGTTCTGGGGGCATGTCTTCCTCTTCCCATATGCTGGTCAGCACTATGTGGAATGCCTGGAGCACCTTTCCATTTAAGGCCTTGTACACCTCGGTTGGGATCCGGTCTTTACCGGGTGCCTTGCCTGCACTCATTTGTTTAATGGCTTTTTGTACTTCCTCTATTGAAGGAGGGACGTCAAGTTGTTCAATGGAGTGGTTTGGGGGGATCTGGTCAAGGGCGCTTTGGTCAACTGAGGAGGGTCAGTTGAGAAGCTGACTGAAGTGTTCTTTCCACCTGTTGCTGATATGTGCCCCAAAAGTAAATATCAAGCAAATTTATGAGGAGGGCTCTAGATGTTTGGGGGTTCAGGTCTTCAAAATGATATACAACCTTTTAAAAGGATTTAAAAACTAGGTATGTATAGTGATTTGTTAGACAAAGAGAAAGAGTATGCAAAGCCCCAAATTCTGATATGCAGTGGACATACATTTTATTGTGTTTTTTTTTCCTTTAAACACTTCATTTCAGCCTGTAAGACTACAAGGAGAACCAGTGTCAAAAGAATCAAAATTGCATATTACTCAAAGGATGATGAGAAAACATGTTAGCTGTATATTTGGCTACAGCATATTATTATACACAAGAAGAGGCAAAAAAAGAAGATAATATCAAGGACATACATATATAATGAGAAAAGGAAGCAGAATAGTCAGGTAGCAGGAGGGAGATGTAACATATGGATAACCCAACCCTTTGTCATTGGATATACTCCCTAGAAACTCATTCTAGCTTTGCCCTAGAAAAGCCTGGAGAGAGCAGGCACCAGCATTCCCATTCAGGTGGCTTCCTGATGTCACCATCATTTCCTCAGCTTCATGCTGATGACTCTTTCACCTTACATTTACATTCTGTTGTACCCAGACAAAAATATACACAGACCAGATCATGGGAAGATTGATACTCATTCTTTGGGAAGATTCAAGAGGGAGGAGAGATTTTTTTTTCCTTATGTTTTAACATGACTTGTGAAAAAAAATACCCAGAATATTAAGTAAGGTATGATGAGAAGAGTGGAAAGAGCCCTGGGCTTAAAGTCAGAAAGACCTGAGTTCAAATTCAGATGCATATACTTACTAGATTTCTGATCTTAGATTAGTAATTTCACCTGTACACCTCAATTTCCTCAACTGTAGAGGAAAATAAAAGCACCTTGCTTTTATAATTATTGCAAGAATCGAATGAGATGATATTTGTAAGGCACTTAGCACAATTATTGGCATATAGTAGACCTTTTATTGTAATTATTACCTTCTATCTTAAAATCAATACTAAGTATTGGTTCCAAGGCAGAAGAGCAGTAAGTGCTGGGCATTTCTGCGGTTAAAGTGACTCTCCCGGGGTCACATAGCTAGGAAATACCCAAGGCCAGATTTGAACCAGGACTTCCTATATCCAGGTCTGGCTCTCTATCTATCAAGCCACCTAGCTGCCCCTCATGTAGCAACCTCTCAATAAACACCTTATTAATTTCCCTCTTTTCTTTCTTTTTTGGATCTTGGTGCAAAATTCCATTGTGACTTCAACAAACAATTAAGTATCTACTTCCAGACTATTATGCTAGGTCCTATAGTAAAAGAAATACACAGATAAATAAGTCTTTACCCTTGCCTTCATGGAAGGCTTTCTAGTAGAAGACATAAGAAATATACAAAAAACCATAATATAATAATAAAGGGAAACATAGTAAAGGATAAAGGAAAAAGATTTGTATGTATAAAAATACTTACAGCAGCTCTTTTTGTGGTGGCAAAGAACTGGGAATTGAGGGAATGACCATCAGTTGGGGAATGACTGAACAACTTGTGGTATATTCTTATAATGGAATACTACTGTACTTTAAGAAATGATGGGTGGTAGGATGGTTTCAGAAAAAAATCTAAGAAGACTTACATGAACTGATGCAAAGTAAGTGAATACAAGGAAACACTGTACATGGTAACAGCAACATCATGCTGATGATCAACTGAATATTTAGCTATTCTCAGCAATATGATGATTCAAGGCAGTTCATAAGGATTTATGATGAAAAATGTGATCCACCTCCAATAAAAAACTATCTGATTGCAAATCCAGATTTTTTACTTTTTTCTTTCTTTTTAAATTTTCTTTCTTGAGTTTTTTGTCTGCATTTTCTTTGCAACATGGCTAATAGGGAAAAGTTTTGTACAACTGCATATATATAATCTATATCAAATTGCTTGCCTTCTTAAAAAAGTGGGAAAGAGAAATTTAGAACTCAAAATGTAGGGGAAAAGAATATTTAAAATTTACATTTAATTTAGAAAAAATTAAATAAAAAATTACATGTTAAATAATACTAACCCAATTTACAAAGCACATTAAAGATTTATAAAGTATACTCAAAAACATATCATCCTCTATGGATGCAAAAAAAACCCAAAAACCATGGAGCAAGAGTAAGGATACTCTTCCATAGAATCATTTCTCTACACTTTGGGGCAAAAAAGCTGTTATAAAAGATTTGATAAATCTTCACCTTAAAAATCCCTACCCCATTAACATGGCTGATTGCACAGTTTCTTACCAAATTCTCCTGTATTGGAGAGATCTAGTTTTTATCACTGTATCATTTACTAATCAAAGCTGGGCTTCTTTCCCAGGAATCTTTTCATTATCCTCCTCTGCATTTAGGAATATAAATCCCATTCAGAGATGAGACACACTCAGTCAAGGTTTAAATTGGAGACAATTAAGGAAAGTGGATGAGGTCTCAAATCTGGTCCTTTTCATTGAGGATGAATGAAGAGGGTAAGGAACAAGTTCATTATCAGATGGTTTGGGGAGACTGAGAGAATCTTCTTTTGACAAGTCATCCTACCAGCTCAAAAACTTTTCAGACTTGTCAAAGCAGGCTGCTCTCTATTGTTTAAATTATTTAACAGAGAAAAAGAATGTGCTGTGGACAGGGATGATATAAGAAGTTCATAGCAGAGTCAAAAGGAGCATCCACAGGTCTCAAGTCAATCACCCCTCTCGCTTTTAGACTAGCCACGAGGAAGAGAAGAAAGGGGGATAAAGCTGCTTATCCCATGCCATCCCAGGTGGGCTAGTCCTACCAGATGTTCATTACTAAAGTGTCAGCACCATCACAGAATGTATTTCTATAACACTGAGTTTACAAAGCATTTTCCTCACAACTATTCTGTGAGGGGAGACAACTAGGAGATATAGGGGAGGGAGTGAAAGATGTGGAACCAGCAAGAATAGAGTTTAAATCCTGATTCAGATACTTAATCTCAAGAGCAAAGGCAGGATGTTATAGGAATGTCAAGGAATGAAAATATGCTCATTAATGGATGACTGAGTGAATGAAAAAATATTAATTTTTAAGTTCTTATTATGTTCAAAACCAAATGCTAGGATAGGAATGGCAAAATAAGACAATATCCATTCTTAAGGAGTTCATGTTCTAGTAGAAGCAGGAAGCACACCTAGGAGAATTCAGCTGTTGGGAAGACAGAAAGAGCAGGTTTCCCATAGAGTATAGGCAATGTACATTTTTTAGTGCCATTCCATTAATAAAACCAGGCCTATTTCCAATGTTTTGTCTTTTGCCAGTGCCTAGGACTAGGGTGGCAAGAACTTTATTTAATGTGCCATCAGTAGATGTAGATGAGATTTCATAGGGGTTGCTCTTCAGGAAGGTGGCTACTGCGAGGAGGCTGGTTATAGGGCTAGCTGTCATTCTTAGAGTTTTGGGGTGCAAAGGTCTGAGGGAGGTGGTGGTCTGGCCCACCTTACAATGCCTCCTTTCCTAACCTCAAGGTGTCTTAACTGCTTCAGTTCTCCTAAAAGGTCAGTAATTAGGATTAGAAGGCATAAGAAAAAGCTACTAGATTTAACAACAAGAAAGGAGATCACTGTTAAACTTGGGAGAGATTGTTTTCAATAGAATATCAGGGGAGAGAAATCAGATTATAGTTTAGGATAGAAAAATGGAAGAAGATAACTCTACAAGTTGGGTAGTGAAAGGGAGGAATTTTATTTTATTTCTATGACAAATCCCTGTAGGCTCAGTCTTCTAGTTCTTACCAATCTATTGCTCACATCTGATGATTGTCCATTTATTTACTCAATATTTTAAGTATCTAACAGCAATAATGTACAATGATCAATTGTGAAAACTCAGCCACTCTCAGCAGTGCAATGGTCTGAGATGATACTAAAGGACTTATGATAGGAAATGCTATCCACCCCCAGTAAAAAAAATGAAAAACTGTTGGATACTATCACAAATCAGTGTATTTACAGTTTTATTTTGGGATTTTGGTTTTTTATGGAGGTGCTCTTACAACAATGACCAGTATGGAAGTGTGTTTTTGCATGATAATACATGTATGGCCCAGATCAAATTGCTTACAATTTCCTAGTTGGGGGAGGGAAGGAGAAGGTTTGGATCTTATTATTTTGGAAAACATATGTTGAAAATTATTATTACATGCAATTGGGAAAATTAAATATCGTTGAATCAAAAAAAATTATATCAACATGTAAAAAGTTTTTTTTTAAATAAAATATACTTTTTAAAAACATAGTAAGAACCAGGGTATTTACAGTTCTGGTGCTACTGATTCCACTCTGTATTACTTTATATGAGTCTTTCCCTATTTCTTTGAATGTTTCCTATTTATCTTTTTCTTGAAGTACCATAATATTCCATTATATTACTATAGCATTATTTTTTCTGCCAGTCTTCAATTATCAGACATGGAGATGGTTTCCAATTTTTGTTATCATAAATAAAGCAAATACCATTTTGTGCCAAAAAAAAAACCCTTCAAGCATCTGTGATAAGTTCTCCTTCCAGCTTCATACTGAGATTAAAACCTATTTCAGATGCTTACTAGTTTTGCTTTCAGTAATTCACTTAACTTCTGCCTCAGTTTTCTCACCTGTAAAATGGATTTAATATGGTAGGACCTCATTTTATGCGATGAATACATCCCAAGACCCTTCATATAAGCTGAAAATTGCACATGATAGACAACCTCATTATTTAATAAGTATTTCTTATATGAATGTACCCAGGAACTTTGTGACTGTTCTTAGGCTTATCAGAACTATCAGGATCACTACTCTTGTTCTTTGGGGCCATTATTTATAACTAAATAGCATTAATGAAACAGAGAAGCACCACTCTGATGACATGACTTGTTACAAACAAGAACTCTGTTCAAAGACTAATATAGGCATTAATATTTCCCTATAAAACAACACAATGACTTACATTGACACTTCTCAGAGTGATGTATTGTTTTAGAATCTTGAACCCTAGAGACTACATTTCCCACAATCCCCTTTTCCTTTTCCTGTTTGTGAGTCTCCTTATGTGGAGGGAGTTTTGAGTTTCTGTTTCCACCCATGTGAGCTTTCTGGTTCGATGGTGAAAGAGGGAGGAGAGGCTCTTGATTTTTGCTAGCCTTACTTCCTTATACTTCAAGATAAATATTTAATAGATATTATTAAATATAATACTTGGAGTACTAGATATTAATTTTAATCTTTCCAGTGAATGTGATTGGGCAAACTACTATAATACTTTATGTTGCTTGGGAAAATGGTTTGGATTTAGTGTGTAATTAAACTTTTTTTTATTTTACATACTTTTCTACCTTGAAAAAAAATTTTATTACCTACACCTGAATTCATATCTGTTGAGTTAATGTAAAATGATGTCCTACTGTAATAGTTCATTCCCTTCTTCAAGGGTGTAAGGAGCAAATGAGATAATATGCAAGGGGCTTCACAAACCTTAAAGCATTATATAAATATTAGTTATCAACATCATTATTACTAAGATAGGTAGTATTTTATTACTCCCATTTTCCAAGTGGAAAAACAGGTTCAAAAAAAGCTAAGCAATATGCCCTGTGTCACACACTTAGTATCTTAGCCAACGTTCTCACCCAGGTATATGTACAGCATGCTTCCACCCTCTTACATCAACATGGATTTGGATTTTGTTTCACTTCATTTGCTAGTGCAGAAGACAACCCTTCTTTTAAGAAATTACATTGAAAGTGGCACCAGTATTGGGGCTGCTCCATCTTTTTTTTCCATAAACTGGAAAAAGAAAACATGGTACCAGGAATTGGTACAGTATTCCAAATTTTCTCAGAGAGGCTTCGTAATTATCATCATCATCATCATCATCACTAGCTTTCAAATAGCACTTTAAAGTCTGCAGAGTGCTTTGCAAATATCTCATTTAATCCTCATAACCCTGGGAGGGAGAACCTATTATTATCTTTATTGTACAGTTGAGGAAACTGAGGCAGGCATCAGTTAAGGGATTGGCTTAGAGTCACAGCTAGTTAAGTGTCTGAGGTTGAATTTGAACTCACCTAACTTCAAGTCCATTGCTCTATCCAACTGTGTGCCTGAACAGTAAGAAAACCATTTAAAATAAGAAGTATCCACACGGCACTTCAAAGTAGACCTCTTCAAGGTCTCTCACCCCAGAGCTCTAGGAGTGGATAGGAACAAGTCTGGTTAAGTATCTGCCCAGAGCTGCAACTCCTGAAAGAACTCTGGATCCACTACAGGAAAGAGGAACAAGCCCCTAGGTGGTTTTCATTCTAAAACAACAGCCAGGGAAGGGGCAATAGTGTCCTCTACCCCTCAACCCATCCTCAGATTTGCCAAAGTAGCAACGTTTCTATTCTATGCATTGGGAATAAAAAGAGGACTCACTGCTAGGGAAACTAAGTGTCTATTGGCTTGGGGGAAAAAGAAAGGTGTTTATCACCTTAAAAGACAACCCAAAGAAAGGCAGGAATTGTAATGTCTCATCTTTTAGAGCCAGGCTGTTCAGAGCTCAAAGGGGATAGGACTCATGGTTATCTTACGTTGCAGTGCTCTGATGAGCTTAAGAAAAAAAAGGGGGACTTGGGGACAGTGAGGTGGCTCAGTGAATTGAGAGCCAGGCCTAGAGACAGGAGGTCTTGGGTTCAAATGTGGCCTGAAACTTCTTATTTGGGTGTTAACCCCCCATTGCCCAGCCCTTATAAATCCTCTGCTTCGGAACCAGCACTTAGAAGGTAAGGATTAAAATAAATAAAATTTTTAAGAAATAAAAATAAAGACTCTAATGAAGATAATCCTATTTCTGAGGAACTTGCCAAGATCCTCTAAGTTGAGCAATATGCCTTGTTCTTTTGGAACCGTCAGTCCTTTGTAGCTCCCACTAACTACAGACAAAATGCAAACCCCTCACCCTAACACTTAAATCTTCCACTATCTGGCTATAACCCACTTTTCCAGCCTCATTTGACTCTTCTCCCCTCCACAAACTAAATTCTAGTCAAACAGGACTACTAGCTATTGTGGACACGAGAGAGATACAGAAGACATTGCAAGGACTTGATTTTGCAAGAAAACTTATGCAGGAAGGAAATGATCCCCCTCTAGTACACTATTCCTATAACTCTATACTCCATCTCACTCTTCTCTGGACTTACATAAGCTGTGCCCCAATGCTTAATTTGTTTACCTCTAATAACTGCCATTCAGAATCTTGTCTTCCTTCAAGAATCATTTAGTGGCTACAAAGGACTAAACTATTATCAGCAAAACAAGATCCTAAGTTAACCCCAAGGAAGTCATGATAAAAAAAAAAATGCTATCCATAATCAAAGAAGGAACTGATTGCAGATCAAAGCCTGCCATCTTCCATTTATTTCCTTCATGACTTTTCTCTTTTTCACATGTGATATGTTTTCTGTCATGGCATGGGGACTATTGAAATATATATTGCATGAAAGCACTGGTAAAACCAGTAATAGACCATTTACCACCTTGGGGAGGGGGAGGTTGGAAGGAAGGAGAGAATCTAAATTTCAAGATGTCAGAAAACAATAATAAAAAAAATTTACATGTAATTTAAAAAAAAAGGAAAATGCATTGGGAAAAAGAATGATTTAGTTGCCACATTGTCCATGAAGCCTTCTCTGATCTCACCAGCTGTTGGTGTTCTTTACCTCCTCAATTTTCCTAATTACCAGTTATTTCCTATAACAGTGATGGCAAGACTTTTAGAGACTGAATGCACAAACTGCACCCGGACCCTGCATGTAAGCCATCCCTTTACCCCAGACAGGCAAGAGAGGAAGTGTTCCCATTGGGCTTCTGGGAAGAGGGGCAGGTAATGGGAAAATGTCCTCTGGCAAGCATGGAGAAGGAAGCAGCCCCTTCTGGTATGCATGCACACGTTCACCAATACAGTCCAATAGGATTCATAGATGTACACAACATTAGAATGATGCCCTAATGTTGTGTACATCTATGAATCCTATTGGACAATCATTGGAATGCTGAAATTTGGGGGCATGCCATATCTCCTCCATAGAATATAAACTCCTTGTGGACAGGGATGAATATAGTCAGAGAAGAATGAATGTTGCTAACAATCTCAGTCCTAAAGGATAGATGACTTATACTTTCTTCTTCTAAGTAGTGGACTAAGTACTCTACTTAGTAGTATGGACTAAGGCATGTGATATTTTATTTTTGTATTTGTATCATCTACTAAAAGCAGAATGATTTGAATATAAGAGATGCACAGTAAAGTTTTGCTGAATTTAATTAATTTAAGCTGGAATTCAGTAACTTTGACATGAACACAGGGAATGGAGGTCAAACAGAATTGAAAAATATAGTTTGGGATTAAAAGTTCAAAGAGTCTAATGGTTTGCCAATTAGCTAATCAGTAAGTAAGCATATTTTGTTGTCCTTCTTCTTCAATCATGTCCAATTCTTCATGACCCCATCTGAGATTTTCTTGGCAGCAATACTGGAACAATTTGACATTTCTTTCTCCAATTCATTTTACAGATAGGGAAACCAAGACAAACAGGGTAAAATGACTTTCCCAGGGTCACACAGATAATAAGTGTCTAAGGCTGGATTTAAACTCTAGTCTTCCTGCCTCCAGGCACTGTGCCCTCTAGCTGCCCAAGAAAATATTAGGCACCTATTAGGTCAGACACTCTGCTAAGCACTAGGGGTAGAAAGAAAGACAGAAGGCAGTCCCTGCTCTCAAAAAGCTCACAATCTAATGAGGTATTACTTCTAAGCCTCAACACTACATGTCACTATAGCCTTTTTCAAGGGCAATACTGTTACCGGAGAACTCTTCTTCCAACTGGAAGAAGCGTTTCCCATAGACTCTGGGGGTCTCTAAGCATTCCTGTTTGCAGATGACACTGTACTAATTGTGCCAAGTAATCAGAATACCACAGGGCATCTTTAAAGAAGTTCTATGAGCATTCTAAAGAGATGTCTGGCAGTCCACACAAGAAAAATCAAGGGAATAAGGAATGAATATTGCTAACAATCTCGACTCCTGAGGATGGATGAGTTGTGCTTTCCTCCTCTTAAAGGTGCATTATAGGTTTGTACTAAGGCATATGATATTAAACATGATCAATATGTCAATTTATTTAATGTAATGTATCTATTTTAATTGACCCTACTTCATTGTTGTAAGAGAGAATTTTAATAAAGGGAGATCCTAAGAAATAAGTGATATTTTTAAAAAAGTGTTGGTCAAGCATTTTTTAAGAGGATCTATTTTGCTCTAATTATGACATGTGGAAGTGGAATGAGAGGCCTACTGAGTTGACACATCAGTACCTAAAACATGAAAAGACACCATACAATAAAAGTGAATAGGGTTTAGAACTAAATAGGAGGATAGTAGTATTCCAGATCCTAAGCTACATTTTTATACAAAAAACCTTATTTTCAACATTTGCTTTTTCCTAGAGATTCTACATGGCTGTGAGTCATGGGATGGCCAATCCAAAGTGCATGAAACCCAAAGGACAGGGGAAAGATACATCAGATACCTATTCATCTTAGTCTTTTATTTACAATGACTCAGATGCAAGAAGAGGTATAAAATGCAATATTGAGGACATACATAGCTAGACTAGAGGGGAAGCCAGTCATGTAGCGAGGTAGAAATATAACAGACGGACAACCAAGAGCTACCCTGCTATCCATCAAACACTGAAAGATCCAAAGAAAGGTCTCAACACATTGGACAGATACTGCATGATACATTTAGAGCAAAACACAGACAAGAATCACACAGGATGAGAAAGTGTAGATGGATCTCCATCTGGGTGGGTGGGGAGGGAGTGCCCACATCAAAGAGAAAGCTATCAAAGTAGCTCATACTTTGAAGTATTGATGGACTGAAGCATGAGGAGCCATCAAGAACCTGAAAAACAGAAGGCGCCACCAACACTATAGTGTAACAAAGAAAGTTGTTATGATTTCTGGGGTTAGTGTTTTCCAGAGTGTCAGATAGACAGAGAAAGCTTTCTTTTCAGTAAAGAAACTGGGTGGGAAAGGGAGAGACTGTACTGAAAAAAACTTTTATCATGTGGAACATACATACACACACGCCACATACACACATACCACACACACGTGCATGCACAAACACACACAACTCTCTAAGGCTTGCAAAGCATTTCATACGTGTGTCTCATATGTTCCTTGCATTAACCCTCAGAGGTAGGTGAGATGATTATCCCCATTTTCCAGATTTATAAAAGGACAATGGGTAAGACCAAGTACTTGCCCAAGATCATATATCTAATAAGTATTGAGCTTGCTTAAAAACACTGAGCTTCATTTCAGCATCACTTCATGGTAAACCACAAAACCACTGTTCCTGTAGGCTGGGTCTCACTACTAAGGCAGAGTCATGAATTTTGTCACAAAGGATTCTTTCTGCTTTTTCATTTAAGAGTTTAGCTGTACTGTTTGCACTCAGAGGCTCATAAATTATAGTGATCTGACTGTATGCAGTTTTACATCAGCATTTTATAGCCTGGTTTTTAGAACTATCATTTATCCAGTCATTTTTCAGGCATGCCTGACTCTTCATAACCCTATATGGGATTTTCTTGGCAAAAATACTATATCATTTCACCATTTCCTTTTCCAGCTCATTTTACAGATGAGAAAACTGAGGCAAAGATGGTTAAGTGACTTGCCCAAGGTCACATAGCTAGTGTCTGAGGACAAATTCAAACTTAGATTTTCTTGACTCCAGATCCAGGACCCTATACATTGTGCCACCTAGTTGATCTTTTAGCATGTATTTATCTCTCTAAAATGTACAAAAGATATTATCTTCTTTGAGCCTCAGAATTTGTGATGTAGATGCTACTATTAATCTCCATTTTACAGATAAGGAAATGAAAGCCTTGATTATTCAGAGTCACACAGTTAGTAGCTATTGGGAGGGATATGAATTCAGAACTCACTGTCTTCAACTGTAACACTATCTGCTCCATCACATTCTCCTGAAGATTTCTGTGCTAGCAGGTCAGGCAAATGCTATGTTAGCATTATCTCAACTATTTGATTAATCATTATTTTAAAAGAACATGCTTTCTATTTTCCAGTTTTAAAAAAAACAACAACAAAACTTTAAGTCCTCAAAAGGAAGAGAAAAAATGGCTTGGCTTTTAGCAGAAATATGCCAGGATTTTCTTTTAATCTTCCATGCGTGATACCTGATGTTTTCTTACCTATCCTGAAAGATCATTTTGAAGATCTTCACAGCATTTATGGATTTTGATCAGAGGTGTGCTGAGGCCAATTTCTACTCTCCAGACTATTGCTAACTTCTTAATGTGAGCATTTATACCTTAGAAATCAGTAAATGCTACAAATCGGGACTTGGTTTGCTGTTTTGTTGACTAGACTTAAGAAAATGAACTATTCATTACACAAGATTACCTCCACAGTATTTAAGGACCACCTTAATAGCAGACTAAATTCCAAATAGCAGACTAAGCTTCAAAGTGGGCAGCTAAGTGGCACAATGGACAGAATGCAGGACCTGGAGGCAGGAAGAAGAATCAAATTTGACATTAGACAATTACTAGCTGTGTGATGCTAGGTCAAGTCTCTTCATCCTGTTTCCCTCACTTTCCTCATCTGTTAAAGGAGCCAGAGAAGGAAATGGCAAACCACTCCAGTATCTTTGTGAAAAACTACTGAATAACAGCAATAAACATCAATGTGTCCCTTGCACATTTTTCCCCCCAGAGAGAGCCGATTGTTAAACATTTAAAAGCTCACCCACACCTGCAAGGTATCTCATATATTATCTAATCAGACCTCTTCCTTGTTAGGAAGATTTTTGATGCTACCCATTACTCCCAACTCTGCTATTAGAGCAGTCTTTAAAATACTGTGGCGGTAATAATATGTAGTGAATGGACCATTTGACCTGTAAGAAGGAAGATCTTTCCAATTTTATCTCACATAATTTCCCTCTAAACATATTATGCTCCTGCCCAGGTGGATACTTCTCTGACCTCAAACATGCTCAGTGCTTTCTCACTTCTGTATCTTTACTCTGGCTCTTCCCTATACCTGAACTGCCTTAACTCCATCTCCTTACCTGTTGAATTCCTACCCATTCTTCAATAATAACAGTTAACTTCTCTGTGTTAGGAGCATTACAAACACTATCTCATTTGATCTTGGAGATAAGTGCTGTTATCCCTATTTGACAGCTGAGAAAACAGGCAAAGGTTAAGTGACCTGTGCAGAATCACGCAGCTAGTGAAGTGTCTGAGGCTGGATTTGAACTCGGATTTTCTGGACTCCAACCCAGGACTATCCACTGCTCTGCCTAGCAGCCCCTTTAAATCCCAACTCAAACATTCCTTACTCCTCTCTCATTTAGTCAGCTGATAACTTTCCCTCTAGCAAGCCACATATCACCCAGCCTTGTCCCTTTATAATGCCCTTATCACCAAATACTGGTTATCTCTCTTGGTGTCTTTATTCTGTCCTAGACATTGAGTTCCATGTATACAGGAACCATATCTTATCTAAAATTTTATTCTACGCATCTCTTGTCACAGTGCTCTGTTTGCAGTCAGAGTTTAATAAATATATCATATATTGCTTCTGTATAATTGAAAATCTGTTACCCTAAAAAAAAAACCCTACATTTCCCAGGAGCCCACTGACTTCATGTCATTGCATACTTCCTGTAGATAGGGAATATTAGGCGGAGTTGTGGAAGGTTCCACATCTTTTTACTTCCTGTCCTGAGCTTGGTGGTGGTAAGGCAGGTGTTTGAACTGACTGATCAGCCATGGGCATGTGGTCTTTATTTTGTATCTTTTTTATTCCTTGATTTCTAATG